>NC_056737.1:1997439283-1997454283 GCF_019279795.1 Protopterus annectens
AGTCCTCAGCAAATGAAAACAAAACAAATATGAGAAAGAAATCCTTAAACAGTGGAGAAGACACATTGATAAGGGCAGAAAAAATAATTACAGTAGTAAAATTAGCAAATGTATCACCATTTCACAAGTAACATGTGATTTTCCATATTGGCAGTGCAATTTTTAACAACCAAGTTCATTAACTCAATATTCAGCCAACAATTCCACTATCTAATAAGGCTGTCTTGCAAGTCACCTTGAAGTTTCTACAACTTTCTACAACAAATATGCCAATTTTGCTTCCTTCTTCAAAACTATCACAACAAGACACAGACAGCATTTTCTGCAAAGCCTAACTGTTCTCATTTTAACTGTGGACGTACAGGCACAGATGGGAATCTACTTTAAATATAGCAGATACAGTAATGATGACCTATAAACCACATTTGGGTACTGAAACCCAACTTTACCTATTCTGTTCTTTCATTAGCACTTCTTCAAAATGTAATTTGATCTGGCTATTCAGATGCCTGTCAGGAAAACTAATTTTATTTGGCAAACTCTAATGCTCTATTGACTTGGAACATGCAAGTGTTATTTTGATCATCACAACAAAATGATTAAAGCTGCAAGAATTGCTATCTTACTGCCTAAGTTTTGATGGAGCTTGCAAAGATTTGCATCTTTATCTTCTTAATAGTAAGTATTCAGTTTGCATTTTAAAGACACTAGTTTCACTGACTTTTTGAAAGGGTTACCTTGACACTTTACTTTTTTATTATAGGTTTATGGATCACTGTTCAGCTTACAGTCTAGTGACTTTTGAGAAGCCTGGTTAAAATTGCCCCATGTTAGAAAACTTGCATATAACCATGCAATTACCTAACTCCTTTTGAAGGGGGGAGCAGTATCAAGGACTAAAGGTGGAAGTGTCTCGATCTACGTTAGCAACAAGTATAGCTCAAAGCTGGTAAAACAGGATAATGCCCTAGAGTTCATCCATGTGCAAATTACCACAGATAAAGTCCCTCACCATATCCCAGCAAGCTATAGGTAATCATCTATGCCCCAACAATCTCTTAACTCATATCTAGACCTACTGGATCAGAAGGCCTGATGAAGCAATGGTTACCATTGCAAAAGCGCTCACCATTTTGTATTAAAAAAGAAGATTTTACTTTGCTGTGGTTCAGCTTCTTTACTCCAGCTATCTTCCTACTGGGCACCTGTGTTTCAAACTAAACAGAAAACTAAAAGGACTTATTAAATTCAACAAGGCCAATTATGAGGTCAAGATAGCCTCTCAGGCTAAAGGCAACTTCATGGCCTTCTACAGCTATGTCTGAAACCCTAAAGGTAACACACAGCAGTGTGATGAACTGGTGGGTAAATGGTGCCACCTTCACTGAGCAGCGTGACATAGCAAATATGTGGACCGACAAATTCAGCTCTAAGTTCACACCCCACTCTCCCCACCATCCTCCATGAAATCCATGTTAGTATAACCCCCCCCAACTATTATCAGACAGCAGGTCATAGCAGCACTCACTAAGACCAAAAACACAGCTTGGATGAGCCCAGATAATATCCTGAGTTGCCTCTGAAATAGCTTGAAACATGACCTCTCAGAACCCCTTGTGTCACTTTTCAACTACAGCCTGAAAACAGGCTTTGTACCCCGTGAATGGAGGACTGCAACAGCTTTCCCTCTTTATAAGGACCATCAACTGTCACCAGAAACTATTGACCCATTAGTCTGATTCGTCTAATATGAAAAGCTATTGAACAAATTCTCAAAGGAATGATCAGTAAAGACAATGGCAACCTACAGAGATTGGACCCATTCCAATTTGGTTTTGTCAGAGGACGTTCATGCCTACTTAACATAGCAGACTTATTTGAAAGGGTCACCAAGGCAATGGATGAGGTGAAAATGGTGTATACCACCTGCCTAAACCTGGCTAAGACATTGAATACAATAGCCCTAGGTATTGTTAACAAACTTATCAAACTATGAATAAATTCTTATATAAGCTGCTGGGTTACCAGTTAGCTCAAAGACAGGACCCAAGCATACCTCTCAACCTCTCAGAACAAAAAATCTGGACAAAGCCATAAATAATTGGGGAGTAAGGCCCGAAAATAGGGATAATTTTTAATTACTGTGTTTGCAAACATAGTAAGTTGATAGAATAACAGGTTTTGCATTAGCATGCATTTTCTGAAGGGAATGAAGTCTGAACTTCAAATGCCTGTCATTATTTTCTGACCTAAGTTCTCAATGCTTTGCCAGCAATTTCCCAAAAAACCAAAACTTTATGAGGACCATATCAAAAATATGAGGCAAAAAAATTGGACATTCTGCAAAAATCTGTACAGTAGAGAGGTATGGACTCAAGAAGTCAGGATTGGTGAGACCACCTCCACCAAGAGACCAGTCACCAGTGGATTACCTCAAGGCTCAGTGCTGGTCCACTCCTGTTTCATATCTGCTTTTTGGAGCTCGAGGCTAATGTCAAGGGTCTCTGGCTCACCAAGTGTGCAGACAACTGCAAAATGAGAGCTATCACAGACTGCCCCATGTCACTAGCATCCTGCAAGAGGGTCTAACACAGACAAATGACTGATGCCAAAACTACTCATTAAAATGCAATGACAAGAAGAGCATTATAGTGCCTTTTGGGAAAACGTCCACCCAGGTTAATTACTCCATCGATAAGACCCCTCCTAAGAACTGAAACAGTAGTTGGGGATCTGGGAACATATATAGACAGTAATTTGGCCTTTGACCAACATATAGCCAAGGCAATAAGAAAATGATTCTATGTTGCCCAACTTACAAGTAACGGTATGGCATCTAGGTCCAAGACAGTTACAGCAGCACTTTACTCTGTTGTTATCAGGCCCATCATTGAGTACAATGCCCGCCTTTGGCAGGTACCTGATTAGGTTATATTTAACATTTGGAATGCCTACACAGGATGCTCACCAACAGAATCCAGAGTGTTAACACACTGTTCTATACAGATCGCCTTAAAGACCTATCTCTAAACTCAGTCTCCTACAGGTTACTGAGAGACGATCTATGCCTGGCATATAAGGCATCCTCAAATCCAGCCCTGATGGGCCTTTTGCGCATCTGCAAAATGAACAGCACCAGAAACACTAGATCCAAGGATTGAAACTTTGCTTGCAACATAAATAAAACAACCTGGCAAGACAACACCTGTGTCTCAAAGGATCTCCACACTCTGGAATAGGCTATCTATGTGAAGCAGAATCCATCCCCAATGCTATTCAAATGTAACCTTCACCACTGGATGGGAAACTGAAAATTCACCCCTAATCTGGCCCTCACGTCTCTGATACACAGAGGTTGACAACAGATATTACCTAACTAACATACTCCCCCAATAAACCTTTAGCAACCTGTTAACTAACATACCCCTCCAGACAGACACCCACGTTACATGAGGACACAACTGGGTTGGGTTGTGCCGCTAGGCTTATAAAGGCCCAGGTGGTCATTACCCTAGACTATACCTATGAACCTGTTATTTTAAAAGAAGTGGGAGGTTATACCAAAGGCAATAGAAACAACTGGGTGATGAACCTGTCAAGTTTGCTACTACTGTTAAGAGAGATTTTTTGGCAGTCAACTGTTGAATAGAAAGGAAGTCTTTCATTAGCCAGAGTTAATATAAGGTAGAGGTTACCTCTCAGGAGACAAGACAACACACAAAAAAGTGGGCATTCTTTTACCACAAGTAATTCAGAATTCCAAAACACCACGCCTCTTTGTAATGAACCTCAGTATCTTTTCCAGTTAACTCATATATTTTCTCAAGCATAAGAAGACAAGGCAATATATTCAATTACTGGCTGAACCACCAAGATGTACAGTTTGTCTATGGTTCCTTTGCTTTTTGACAGTCTCAGGTAATATTGCAAGACTGAGGTACTCTGTGCACATTGACATCCCCTTGTCCACTGTAGGCCAAGATTTCTTCAGAAAATTCATTAGGTTTAAAACGCACATTGTATCCTTCACAAAGTCATTCTGGTTTATGTCAAGGAGCATTAAATTTCCAATTTACTTCTGGACTTGTTCCATAATATGCGTTTCATGACCTTCTGTGTGATACTTAGACGACTGACGGGCTGATGGCTCCCCGTGGTAATTCTGAGTCCCATAATTGTCAGATATACTCACAAGTGGAGGACTCTGAGACACAGTTATCTCAGACCTAGTATATGCAACCCTGAATTTTCCCCCTTTTAGTCTTGCTATTCCAGGTTTTGTACTAATGAATATCAGAATTAAAAACAGTTACCTGGGTTGATAGTTCTGTGGAATGGCTACAGATCCACCATTATGGATAAGGGCCACTGTAGCCTGCTGTCATGTTCTGGGTACAAAACCTGTGAAGAAATATTTGCTAAGTTAGGCTGTGCAGAGACTTATGAAGTTTTGTTTGAAGAAGGTGAGAAAACAATCAGTGTGATATTGTCTGGGTCAATGAGGCTAACATTTTTGACCTTAGACAAGGCTGCCTGTATCCAATCTCAAGCTAAATTTGGTAGGTCACCCATAAGATGCAGGAGTGAAGAAGACACATGCTAAGGCTTTATGAAGGTAGTAATAGGGATCTACCTGACTAGATCGAAACTTCATAACACCGACAACTACTTCACCGACACCACATAATCGACAGTTCACAAACATGTCACCACATACACTCAACACATCATAACAACAAACAAAACAAATCCCCTATCCAAAACCCACACACACAACACAAGCACACCAAAATCCTTACAAACCAACACTAACCCTTACATACACAACTATCTACAACCCTAACCAAAACCCTAACCCTAAGGTCCGTCACTTTCGCACACTCACCTAACCCGCGCCCTAACCCTAACTCACTTAACCCACCCCTAACCCAAAAAATATCACTACTGCACCCTTACCTAACCCGCGCCCTAACCCTAACTCACTTATCCCACCCCTATCCCTACAGACTGTCAACATCGCACACTTACCTTACTCGCACCCTTACCTAACCCGCACCCTAACCCTAACTCACTTATCCCACCCCTATCCCTACAGACCGCCAACATCGCACACTTACCTTACTCGCACCCTAATGGCCGTCACTACCGCATACTTACACATCCTTTCCCCATCTCAGTGTTCTCAGCGTTGGTGTCTTCCTCCGTCGGTCTTCTGCCTTGTCGATCTTCTGGCGCTTTGTCGGTGTTATGACATTTCAATCTACTCAGGTAGATCCAGTAATAGATATACTTGAATAGATGGTGGTGAGGTCTTATGGTTTTAACTGGACTGTACCACTGACCTCAACAGGACTACAAACGTGGGAGTAACCCCTACATTTGCTTACATAACTCTAACAGCCTATAGTAATCTTTTTACTTGGTAGCATTACTGGAGGCCTAGGCTTCATGAGTTAGTTTAAAATATACTTTTTGCTTGATCTGATAATAGCTTTTACTTTTATTGTATTATTTGTTCAGTTTAGAATTCCACCACTGAGGTTTATGTCTTAACCATCACAGCATTTAAATCTTACGGGGTCACATTTGGTGATGCATTTATCTGGCACATTATAAAGTTGTTCAAAGCTGTCGCTTGACATCATGTCTGTTATCCCAGTCTGAGATGATAAGGGTCATATTATTCTAGGGTAGTCATCTTTATGTGGAAACATTGTGCAAAGGGTTGGTCTGGGTATTCATAAATGACATTTTGATTTTTACAAGACTGTGCAGCAGCTGGGACTGAACAGACCAAAAGTATGCTGGTTAGCATGATACCAAGTATATTATTTCCCTGATGTTTTTTTCACGAGTTTCTCCAATTGTTTGGAGTTTATAAGGTCAAGGAGGTATTCTGCATATTTGTTAGTGAAGTTAGTTGTGAGGTACATGAAATCCCTCCAAATTAATATGCTCACTGGGAGCGTAGGTTTAAATTTGGTAAGTTATTCAGAGGGGCTTGGCTAGACTGTATGCAAGATGGATGGTTAGAACTGAAGTTCCATGTTTTCTTAGGTTTTTAATGAGCACAATGAAGGTTCTGATATGATACTGGTAACTTAGTGCTAGTAATATCAAGGATGGATACTGGCTTGCTAAATCGCTTCAAAGAAGCTGATCAAGAGGAGAAACTGCTAATTGTCTGTGAGAAACTCTTGATTCTTATCTCTAACACTGCAGCCTTTCATCAAACAGCCATGCAGCTGCAAACTATGGCCTCTTAAATGGAAAATCAGCTGGAAGCCCAAGGGGGGCATTCACAAGAGCAGAAAAAGCAGCTGGAGAATCTTGGAGACAGGAAAGCAACACTAGAACAGCAGTATGCGCAGCACAAAGAGAAGGAGGATGACCTCATAACCGATACAGGTGCCAAAACATTAGGATACTTGGCATTCCAGAGTCTGTTCCTGCAGATAAGCTTGCTACTTGGGCAAGCAATTTAAATTAAATCTAAGGCTAGTCCCCTTGCCGACTTAGCTTCTGCGACTGCCAGAATTCCCAGAGTGGGAAGGTGAACAGCTAATGCAGCACCCCCCAGGCATGTTTTGATGGCACTCAAGTTATTACACCACCAAGGAATGGTTAATTAACTCAGTCAGAGTAATAAGAGGGAGGTCTCATGGCAGAATGACCAGGTTAAGCTTAATGAAGTTTTCTTGTCCACCCTGAGTGAAAAAAAGGAAAGACTTGGAAATCATGAAAAGGCAATTTACTGCAAATAAGTACCTGTCTATTATATTCCCAGGTATCTTTTCTGCATCATTACCAGGGAGGGTTTGGAAGTTCAAAGGTAAAATAGAAGCCTAGAACTTTCTAAAGAAGGATATTCAACAAGGGAAAGAAGGTGCCTCGGGAAGGCTTGAGAATATAATTTCTATCAAAGAAGTGGAACGGGAGGCATCAAAAAACAACAAGGAAATCAGAAACAGAAAACATTGCAGCCACTTGTGGGCAGCTAAAAAATGTAGGTGGGAGAGTAAGGAAACTGACCAATGGCCAACCCAATAAATGATACTGGTAACTTAAACAGCAGGGTACAGCACATGAGCTCATTTGCAGATGTTAAACCTAAGATTGCTTTTAACTTTGAGTTGGGTTGCCTCACTCCTGAAAGGCCTGTGGATCACATAAAAGATCAAGGGAGACCAATCCATCGTGAAAATGCTGCTGGAGGAACTGTTAGGCAGGTTAAAAATAAAGAATGGTGGAAGCTACAGTACAATCATGATTCCGACTCTCAGGATGAATACCGCTGGTTGAAGTATGGTCTTGATAGGCTGGACAGATTTGACAGTCTGGTCAGTTCTGTTGATCCCCATCACTCAGAAAGCACTAGAAAGATGAATTGAAAATAATGTGGAACATTGGATGGGCTGCTTTTAGGACTGTTTGAATATAGGAAAACCTTTCTCCTTTTTTTGGGGAGGGGGATATATATTGCTCAGAAACTTACAAGTAACAGAAAATGCTAGTTTAAATTGTTGTATTTATGTACAGAATAGGTGCATATACTGATATTTGTGTACTTGTATCTCAAGGTAAAAGAATACATTGCTGTTATAAATGGGATTGCACCAGCACACCAGCATAATGAGCTTACGTGTGTTACCATATGGACACAGACTGCAAGTAAGGCTGTAGCATGAAGCTAATGTACTGTTTGCCATGGCATCTATTTAAACTGGGGCATTTACAATGGTTACAATTGTAAAAGTAAAAGTATTCTCCCCCTTTTTTTCTCTTACATAAGTGTGGAAATTCAATAAGTGTTAAAGTTAATGAGCATTTATGAGCTAAAATTTTCTATCAATTACTTTGCTTTGTTTATATATTATTGCTAGAGTTCCAGTGACTTAGTACAGTTCACCTTATAGTGTTAGAGCTAGTGTATTTTTAGAGTCACAAATTACCTTTTTACGTCTTCTCCCTGCAGTTGTGCAAGGCCAGAGACCTATTTATAGGGAGTATTTTGGGATGAACAGAATGTGGGACATGCTAGAGGTGATACCTTCTTAGTTATTAATACCACTGTGGTGATGAACATCGGGAACCCTTTACTTCCCATCCAGTCGGGGGAAAAAAGTAGGTAAATTGCTCCATCAGCGTAAACTAAACCACCAAGCTCAACAGGAACATAATGTAGGCAGTAAATTTGCACAATGGGATTTTTCCTCTTTAACAGGGGTGGGGGTTGAGGTGAAATAAACTCAAAAGATTAGACACTTAAAGTGCTCTGAACAAGGGAAAACCAATTATTTGCAGTGATACCACATGACACTTTGCAAATGATAACTTGGATCTCCCACACTATTAACAGGAAAAGGATGATAAAATTATTAAAGCAGGCAGGAGGACACATAGTTTTATTAAAAGAAACTAAAACGAAGGTGAGGAAGGCTTGCAAGTTAAGGGATATGTTTTCCCCTTAACTACAGAGACCGTGAAAAGGTTGGAAGAAAAAGGGGAGTAACAATACTACTTCACCATAAGATGAAAGTTAGTGTTGACAGAACATTATCGAGTAGGGGTATTATCTGGTTGGGCATTACTGATGGTAGAAAAATTGTATTGGCTAATTTTTATGTTCCCAATATTGATGACGATGGGTTCCTTCCAGATTTTATTTTTCTTTTAGTTTGAAAGTCTAATGCACCTGCTGACTATATAAAAATAAATGGGAGGGGATTTTAAGTTAACTCTTGACTTGACAAGGGACAAGCATATAGGCTGGAAGAAAACACATCATAAGGCTCTCAAAATACTGACAAAATTATTACAAAAACTAAACTTAGTGGATGTTTGAAGGGAAATTAACAGGAACAAAAGGAGTACATTTTTTCAGAAAGGAAGCAAAACAGGGTAGTAGATTAGATTATTTCTTCACTGAATATAAGGTGGTCGAAAGAGTGAAGGAACGTGTTATACCAGAGTGCTATATATCCAACCATTTCCCCACTGTTTTACATGAGTTAAGTGAGGAGAAAGGATCTGCCCAGGATACCTGGAAATGGGCCCATTACAAATGGTAAACACCAGAGAGGTATCAGAAGATAACTTGTCTATTAGAAATGATCATATCAGACTATATGACAGATAAGGATGAATTAGGACCTTTATGGTGGGACTGATGAAAGCTGCCCTTTGAGTAAAGATTATGGTAGAAGGAGGAACCCATAAGAGACAGGTAACAGACACTACTTTGAAGTATGAAACTAGATTGCATAATTTACAAATGGAAGTGGCAGCTAGTGTAGAACATCAAGAAGGCAAACTCCAACAGATTCACAAACTTAAATGGTAGCTGGAGAGAATCTCTATTTCTCAAGCGGTGGCAGAATGTATAATTAGGAGGGAATTTTGGTGGGACAAAGCAGAAGCTGATCCTAAGTATACAGCATGGTTATTTAAAGAAAGAAGGACAGCTCACCAAATAAATGCAATTTCAGCAGCTGATTTGAGGGTATTTATCTGAAGTGAAGATAAAAGCAATTCTTCCATTCTTCCTGAGTGTATGTGTGTGTGTGTGTGTGTGTGTGTGTGTGTGTGTGTGTGTGTGTATACACATATATATATATATATATATATATATATATATATATATATACACACACACATATATACATACACACACATATATATATATATATATATATGTGTGTGTATATATATATATATATATATATATATATATATATATATATATATATATATATATATATACACACACACACACACACACACACACACATATATATATATATATATATATATATATATATTTTTTTTTTTTTATTTTACATTTGTTGACCGGGATAGTCCGACTGGATATATGTCCATTTTCAGCAGAGGCCCGGGGAGAAAAGCTCCACATACCAAAAAAGAGACAGTACATACATCACTGAGTGATAAACTCAGGCAGACATGTTTAGAAAAATATAGACAAAGAATAGAGGCAGATATCAATATACACAATATGTAGACTTACATCTGATTGACAAAGATGTATCAGAAAATGTGAACATAGAATACAATCACATATCATAATTCACAATGCTTAGACATTCAAAAGCTATGAGGCATAGACACTTGGCTAAACAGCAGTTTGGGTAGCAAGACATGTATTAGTGAGGTTGTTACGTTTAGAACAAGAGGACAGCCAATGAGATCTGAGGTATTTTTTGAGTTCTCTTTTAAATAGGGGTAGTGAGGTTTGCTTGGTAATGGTAGTAGGGAGTAGATTCCAGATTTTACTAGTTGTGTTGGCAAATATAGCATTGCCTGCAGAGTTGTTGGATTTTTGGGTCAGTATCATTAGATTATCAGCTGAGCATAATGGCCTGGGGGCACTATGAGGGGTGAGAATATTTTTGAGGGCAGGGGTGTTATCAGGTTGATGGAGTATTTTATGCGCTACTATAAGCTGGTTGAACTGTAGAAGGGTAGGATACTCTAGCCATCCCAGTGCTTTGAGGTTCTAGCAATGGTGGGTCCTAAAAGCCATGCCTGTAGTGAATCTGGCTATACGATTGTAACATCCTGATAATTTGTTGAGATCGGTTTTGGAGAGGTTGGTGAGTACAGGGGAGGCATACATAAGGGTATTGTGGAAAAAACAAATAGAAGTGCTGGGCAGTGAGACAAGTCTCCAAAGCCTTAACGCAATTTATTTTGACAAAGAAAAAAACAGCGTTTTCGCTACAATATCAAAGTAGCTTCTTCAGAGGCTAAAAACACAGAGAAAAGGCGCCAAATGCTTTTTATAGCGTTGTCAACCTCATTAACATCAGCTGTAACAAATAATACAACACTTCCTTAAAATTCAAGTATTTTTAAAGGAGCACGCATTCAATCTGACAGCGTGAAAGCTGGCCTTTAAAGTAAAAACAGCAAGTACACAATATGTAAAAACATATGTAAATGTGAATATATTCCTAACAAATTAGATGCCTTTAACATTCCAGGACTAAACGAGAGCTGTGCATAGAGAGTCGGCGAGCTTTCCGTTTTGAATTAGAAAGTGCATGATTTGTTTGTGTATGCATCTTTTCATGATTTTAGCTAGTGGTGAAAGAATAGCTATAGCTCTAAAGTTAGATAATTCTGTGGAACTTCCTCCTTTATGGAGAGATATAACATGTAATATTTTCCATATTGCTGGGATGGATCCTTCTGAAATGGATCTGTTGATCAGAATAGACATGGGAAGTGCTATGGCATCAGCTGCGTTTTGAAGATATTCAGCTGGGAGGTGGTCAGCAGCTAGTGTAGTAAGTTTTAGCTTTTTGAGTAAGGTCTTTTAGACGAACGAACTATGTGTGAAAACCAGATAGCAGAACCGTTAGGGCGATCACCGGAATGCCAAAGCTGACAAGAGCAATGGCCGCTGTTGTCAGCTCCAACACTGCGGTGTAAATTGCACTATAGTGGGGATGGGAAAATGTACCCTTACCCTCACTGTAGTACGATCTCGGAGTTTGTATATATAAGTGGGGTGGAGCAGTGGGGCTTGCCCCCCTGCAAAAAACAGTTGTAGTACGTTTGGTGGGTAGGATCATTTCAGTGTAGTCGACATTTTCGAAATTCAACTGCAGTGAAATGCCCGCTCCGACATTTACACTGTTCAGTGTACAGACTTCGGTACATTTGGTTCGGACATCTGTACATTTGAACAATGTCATGTCGAACATGTGATAGCAAACCTATATATATATATTTTATATATATATATAATATATATATATATATATATATATATATATATATATACATACACACACAAACACGCACACACACATACATAGATGTGTGTGTGTGTGTGTGTGTATATATATATCTATATATATATAAAATGTAAACAGTTGAAGAATCCAGAATCTTGGTGTAGGATGATGAGTCCTTGTTAAGGTGTTAATTATGCATTTAACAAGCTGATAACAAAGGAGGTTAGCAAATCCAATAAAAATGTTAAAGGGAGGAGGCTCCACAATCTGATGGGCTTTACACAGAAACGTAGAAAAGTGGAGGGAGCGAGTGTTACAAGTTCTAGCTGACCTATTTAACTCAACTGTTAAGATGGGACAAATTCCCCATCTATGCTGCATGCCAGGATAACAATTATCCTAAAACAACAAAGAAAGCCAAACTCCACTGGACCATAGGCCCATATCACTGCTAAATGCAGACAAAGACTTTGGCTAAAATATTAACCTCTAGGCTGAATGAGGTACTTGTAACATTCTTAAAAGTGGCACAAAATTGGTTTGTTAAAGGTAAACAAGTTGTGGACAACTGGCAAATTTTATCCATAAATACCAGAAAAACAGTAATAAGACAGGGACTGTAGTGTTTGATATATGAAAGCATTCAAAATTAACTGGAAATTCCTTTTTGTGGGTATTGAAAGGTAGAGGGTTTGGCAAATTCTTAAGAAGATGGGTAAAGATTTTATATTCTTCTCTGATTTTTGATATCTCAGTGAATGGTAGAAAATAAGAAAGGGGTACTGTCATTACGGGGCTCTCTATCTCCTGGTTTGTTTTCATTGGTGAAACTGGAGACTCTTAGCACTTAGATGCACTAACAATTAATCTCACTCAGTTAATTAGGATGAAACAGGAAGATGAGGATTTCCGGTCGTGGGTGGAGTGGGGAAGGTAAACAAAATTGTCTGATCCATTACAGAATGTCACAATGACAAAAGTATTTGAAGTATCTGGGAGCTTATCACTAGGAGCTAGATGGGACATTAAGGTTATGGAGCTACCCATATCTGTGGAACCCGATTAAGGTGGAATACTGATACTTAACTGCGATCAACTTGTGGATAGAGGAAGTGTGAATGCAAGGACATCTATGTGTTTTGTAAGACTTTTCAACAGATGCAAGATCAGTATAATATTCAAGGCTCTCAGTGGTTTAGTTATACACAACTAGTTACCTACCACAAGGATAGAAGTAATAATAATAATAATAATAATAATAATAATAATATTATTAAGAAGGGAGCAAGGTGCATGCCTTGGCATAAGTGGGCTGGCATAAGACAAAATTGTGGGGGGCACATTTATCTTGATTTGATAGACAGAAAAATCAGAGAGGTCAATGTTTACGTTACAGATTCAATGGTGGAAAGAAGAGGGGCAATATCTAGATGATATTTAGTGGAAACAGGTGTGGGCGAATTGCCACTTGTTGAGGAAGTGGCCTGGTTTATGGGATCAGAATAGACTATATGCAGCAGGGTTCTTAACACGGATGCATTTTGGATATGTGGGACACAAGAGGCTGTGTTCAACACATGTTTTGGGATTGCAAAAGAGCTCAATGTAAATGGAGGCAGTTAGACTTAATAATCACTTCAGACTTTTCCAAATAAAGTAACTGGTCATGGGAATTATTTGGTTTGGGCATTCAAGATGCTGTCAGTCTATGGAAAAGAGGAGACATTCAAGTGTTACTGGTCTTAACTGGTGTAAAAAATCACTGCCTAGAAAATGGAATGCTTCCATTCATAAATCTGCACTGAGTCTTAAACCTGAGGTATATACCTTGTTCAGAAAACTGCCAAGATATTTTAAACTAAGTTCAAGGTGAAGAATTATGGAAAGTTTGAAAAAGACTTTTTGTTTTTTAATATGTGTGTGTGTGTGTGTGTGTGTGTGTGTGTGTGTGTGTGTGTGTGTGTGTGTGTGTGTGTATATATATATATATATATATAATTTAAGCCTGTATGGTTATGAGATGTTGTAAGTACAACTGTAAAGCAAAGACTACAGTGTGTTCACATACACATTTATTATTCAAGTTTATTTTAATATAAGTATTAGTTATACTGTGGTTTCGGCCACGGTGGTGCAGTGGTTAGCATTGTCGTCTCACAGCAAGAGGTTCTCCGGTTCGATCCTCGGCTGGGGTGCCTTCTGTGCGGAGTCTGCATGTCCTCCCTGTGGTCGCGTGGGTTTCCTCCGGGTGCTCCGGTTTCCTCCCACATCCCAAAGACATGCTGCAGGTGGACTGGACACTCTAAATTGGCCCTAGGTGTGCGTGTGAGTGTGCCTTCTGTGGAAGGTTGGGCGCCGGGCTGGCAACTCGACACCGTAAAACTCCACTGCCAATTAATGTGCGGACAAGGTGATCCACTGTGGCGACCCCTAACCGGGAAAAAGCCGAAAGAAGAAGAAGAAGAAGATTAGTTATACTGTGGTTTCCAGTAGCTACTCCTCTCTTGATTGATCAACTCAGTGTCGATACATTCAACATGCTGAACCATTTGATATTATGCACAGTTGTTTTTACAGGCTAAATAAAAAATAACAATAAAAAAGGGTAAACTATTCACTGTGTTCCTTAGGGAGAAAAGAAGAGAGCCAATAAATGCCAGCAAAGTCATATTTAATAATGTTAATGCTTATGAGGGCTCCTATCATTTCACTGTGCCTTAGACTGGCTGCCATATATTAGAGGAAGCTAGACACCCGCACTAATTCAGTGGGCTTTGGGCAAATGGAAAGCATTACACTCAGTAATACGGGGAAAACTGGAGAGGACCTTCGACCATGTTTCACAATTAAAATCCCCATAACCTCTAGAGAAAGAAAATCCTCAAGGTTGCACATTTTCTTTTTTTAGGCTTGAGGCATTAAGGAAAGTCAACAGACAGCTATTTTAATTCCTTGGATATCAAAATTGAATGTCCACCAGTTTTACTTTGCCTACACATGGCAATTGGGAGTAGCAAATTTCCTATTCAGAATGAGTATCCCTTGGTCACAAAAATGGAAATAATCATCTGAAAAGCAGGCTGAAGGACTACTCACCTCCCCCATGCGGACACACAGAAAATCCCACCTGAATGGTACAACTGACAAACCAGTCATGGTATCCTGCCCTGGTACCCTAAATATTGGTGCTATCTTAGATAAGGGTAGGATCTTGCCCAGTACATGGGCCCTCCTCAGA
>NC_056737.1:1997464283-1997491783 GCF_019279795.1 Protopterus annectens
CACCGAACATATGAAATGTCGAGTGTTCTAATATCGACCCATTTTTAGCGAACGCTGAAAATATCGAAGAAACAGAAAAACAAATTTTTTCCTAGGGAAAGAATTTGGTTGTCCGTTTCTGTTGCTTCGGTATTTTCAGCACTCTGGTGGAAAGTTACAGGTCGGGTTCAGTTAAGTGTGCGATTGTGCGGACGTGTGGGTTAGGGCGGGTTAGGTGAGTTATGGTTAGGGCATGGGTCAGGTAAGTCTGTGACTGTGTGGATGTGAGGGTTAGGGCGGGGTAGGTGAGTTAGGGTTAGGGCGAGGGTGAGGTGACTGTGCGATAGTGACGGACTTTAGGGTTAGGGTTTGGGTTAACGTAAGTGGATAGTTAGTGGTGTATATATAGTTTAGTGTAGGGTTAGGTGTTAAGAGTTTAGGTGTATGTATGTGGATTGCTGTTTGTTTGGTGTGCTTGTGTTGTGTGTATGTGTTTTGGAACAGCAAATTTTTTCCCTAGAAAAAAAATTTGCTGTTCCGAATGTTCAATGTTTTGTATTTTCGATTGCTAGGGTTCAATATTAGAACACTCGACATTTTGAATGTTCGGTGTTCTAACATAGACCCAGAAAGAATGGTTAACAATGTGGAGAAATAAATGCACTAAAATACACAATAAAAAGGAAATATGAGTTACATCAACTACTTCTTGAAACTTGAAATTAAAGCAAAGAAGTATTATTACAGAAAAGGTGCAGCAAATCTCTCAGCAAGTGTCCTATGAAGTTTTGTTGGCGAAAAGGTTTTTAAGAAATCAATAAAAGCATGCAACACAAAGAAATCAGTCTGAAGGAGTGGGACAATGAATCTCAAATGAATCTACTGCAAATTAGGTATCCTCTATGGTAATAATGACAGAAAATGGGTGAACTGTACATCTTCACTTTGATTGGAGAATTAATGTTTTCCATCAGGGTGTTAATGTACAGGTAATGAATGGAAAAAAAAAAGCCTGCTGCTTCATAGCAGCATATCAAGTTACTGTAAAGCTTGGACAGAAAAAAAAGCAAACCAGACATTTTTTAAGCTTACTCAATGGGGCTTTGCTGCAAAATTTAAAAAAAAAAGTGTGCACAACGGTGTGTGTAAGACACGGAGAAAAAGAAAAAGTGCAAGTGGGTGACAGAGAGAAAGCTATAGAGAGAGAGAGAGAGATAGTGCATACCAATGTCTTTTGACGGCAGTCCATCAACATCCATTACCTAAACAATAAAAAGAATGAAACTCTATAATGACTGGCATTATTGACTGACTTCACTCCTCAAATATACCAGCAAATCAAGCATTCAGCGAGGAACAGAACAGAACTATGTGGTAAAATAAGGGATAGTTAAATGGCACAGGGGATTGCAATGCCTTCTATTCTATATTTTTTTCCTTTGTTTATTTAATCACAATGAGACATCTCGGGTGTATTCACTCAACAAACTGGCTGTAATTGCTGGAAAAATGTGTGTGTTTCTAGGTATATGTCTATAAGTCTGTCTGTGTGGGTGTGTGTGTTTCTGTAGATATTAAATAATTCCATAACTTATATTTTGGATGTAAAATACTTCTTTAAACAACTACATATGTTACAACAAACTTGAAACATTAGGTGGGGAACTACTTTGCATCAATAATATAAAAAAGTATATAGTAAAACGGAGATAAAATAAAT
Source organism: Protopterus annectens (assembly GCF_019279795.1). Classification (NCBI taxonomy): domain Eukaryota; kingdom Metazoa; phylum Chordata; order Ceratodontiformes; family Protopteridae; genus Protopterus; species Protopterus annectens. The sequence continues at coordinate 1,997,465,983 of NC_056737.1, forward strand.
CACTTTAATAAACATCCCAGTCTCTAAGCACAATAATGTCCTCCAGGGTGTGTGTTACTGGGAAATAATGACCATACAGGGCTCTCGGATGGTAGTGTCGGTCTGTGCAACACTCCTGGCTGGGCATTATTTCCCCAAAAACTCACACGCATTTTTGCTTGCTTGATGAAACAGAGTTAAGTGGACCATACTCTAAATTACCCATACATCTCAACTCTTCTTAATTTTGCAGAATGCCCCTAACTTTTGCCTCATAGTTGCCTTATTCCCCACATCATTTTTGATTTTCTGGTAAATCGTCGAGGATTACAGTCAGTCAGTAACACCAGATATTAGCATTTCATATGTCTTACTTTTCAGAAAAAGCATGTTGATGCAAAAAACTGTTGTTCTACTAACTTTTTACGTGAATTAGAGTAATATTTAAAATTTTTCCTGATTTTTGTGCCTTTACCCCCCCCCCCATTACTTTTGGATTTCTCAAGAAACCTTGAGTTTAGAATTTAAAGGGTGTGACACTACCTACTTCAAATGTAAATTTTCATGACTAGCAGAAAAAATCAGGTGGTGTATCCCCACCTATGGATGCATATGGATGACGCAGTACTCCAAAAGCAGTACTGTGACATCCAGAGATAACCATCATACAACAGTAGGTCCCAACATTTAACAGCAAATCCATCCATCCATCCATAAACCCCTTTTCCCATTTTGCACATGGGGTTGTGGTGTCACATCCACATAAACCATGCTCTCCAGTAATTAAGTCTTGCTAAAAGTAATCACAGCTGCATTCTCATATTATTTTGATACTTCAAAGACAATGACTGTGAAATAAGACTTGGTCCTAATACAATATATCTGATCTGAACACCCATAACATTCTTGGCATATACCGCAAGCTGCTGAATGTTTCTGATTGTCATGTAGTAACCCATGCATGTCTAATCATAAAAACTAATTAAATAATGAAAGCCATTGGAAAAAAAAAAAAAAAACAATTTACAGTACAGTCTCAACAGTTTTTAACTAAATTACTTTGTCACCAAAATCGTGAATAATAGGAGATTAGAATTTTTACTAATAATCTTAAGTATTAGCCCTCATTGAAACTTTCTCTCCTTAGATATGCTCGTATTATTTGTTTTTCTGAAATCGTATTTATGGCTTGTGTCTTATAGTTATATTCTGGTCTCAGGCAACTAGTAAATATTATAAATAAATGTATTTACTGTTTTGTTTGTTTCAAATTTGTACTTTTATACTTAATTATTATAAAGTATTTAATAGTACAATATTCTATGTTACTTTTTATTAATAAAAACAATAAAATATTATGAGTAAAAAATAATAGGTAGGTGAGCATGAATGCACAGATATTAAAGTTAACACAATTTGAAATGCAGTGCAATAGTTTTTCTCTAAATTACTTGCATTCACTACACTGATGAATAATAGTGTGTCCGTTCAAAACTGACACAGACACCCACACATACTGTATGACATACCTCTCAACTGTACAGATTTTCGCAGAATGTCCAGATTTTTGCCTCATATTTTTGGTCTGTTCCTCATAAAACTTGTGGTTTTCTGGCACATCATTGATGACTGAAGTCACTAAACAGTACTAAATAATGACATAAATTTGAGTTTCAGACTTTATATCCTTCAGAAAATACATACTGATGTAAAACATGTTATTCTAGTAAATTTCTACGTTTATAGGAGCAATATTAAAATTAAGTCCCTATTTTTGGGCCTTTGTCCCCCCAATCTTTCTGACTTTGTCCAGATTTCTAGCACTGAGAGGTTGAGAAGTATGCGAGTGTGTGCACTGCACACGTATTTCAAAATCTATAAACCTACACACGTATCATGGTGATTATACACACTGTTGGAGTGGCTTCACAAACACTATAATTAATAACAGTAAAATAAATTATTAGAAAAGTAAATGGTAACACCTACAAACTTTTAATTCAAGTACTGTTACTCACTGTTTCATACATGGAAACAACACTGCTTAACCTCGGCACATTTTGTTTTGGCAGTAAAGAGACTTAAAAAGCTTCTACAATCTATATGACTACAACTATTCTTGACATTCCCTTACGAGGTACCTAAGCAGCCAGCAAGACCCTGCAAAGGTGTCGAATTGCTTATTGGAGTAGAACACGTACCTCTGTCTTTCTCCATAAACTTAAGGCGCCTACTACTGTCAGTCTAGTAGAAAGGGCTAATGGAAATACGTCTCATAGTTTAATTCACGATTAAAACAATGTGCAAGGCCATAAATATTGTTACCTTTTTGTATACAGGTTGCCGCTTCTGAGAGGCGCTTGAACTTCGTTCCATACAATTGCAGTTACTGCATATCTTACTACCTTACAGATACCCTGGCCTCGTTTCTGAGTAGGTGCAGCTTTCCTTACAGCTGCAAGAATGTCGACGTGGAGCTGCCAAGCGGGCACGCGGATTAAGAGCGCGCGTGTTGGTTCTGCTGCATGCTTTGGGTTTCCACAAATGCTGCTTTGCAAAAGTGGCAGTAGTTACTGTAAATGTACTTGTCATACAGCATTAACAAATAATACGTATAAAAGTGGTTCTGAAAGAAAGACACTTTCAACTTGAAGAGCCCGTTTTTGATGTTTAAGGAAGCCACTGAATTGTTGGGAATGGTTAAATTTCTGGTGTGTGAATTTTGTAGTTGTATGGATGCATGCACTTAACTGCAGAAAAAGATTGTGTATCGACCTTAATATCAAGACAGGCGGGAATGTATTTACCTGCATAATGGGCTACTTAAGCTAAAATTGCGAGGTATGCTTATGCACGTCCCACAATGCGCATATCTCTCATCCTCTCAGTGCAAAACGTCTGGACAAAGCCAAAGATAATGGGGGGACAGATACCCAAAAATAGGGACAGATTTTAAATATTGCTCTTATAAACTTAGAAAGTTATAAGAATAAAGGATTTGTGTTAGTATGCATTTTATTAAGGACATGAAGTCCGAAACTCAAATGCCTTGCATTATTTAGTGACTTCACTTCAGTCCTCAGCGATTTTTCACATGACCGCAATTTATTATTATTATTATTATTATTATTATTATTATATTATTATTATTATTATTAACAGACCAAAATAATGAGGCAAAAATCTGGACACTGAAAATCTGGACAGTTGAGCGGTATGTATAAACTTGATAAAGCTAATTGGAAGGGATTATTCTACCTGCCTTGATTTTCTAAGGCAAGTTGTGAGCCAGGGATCTTTGTCTAATAAAAAGCATAAAATGGTACAAGACCTGACCAAAAAAAAAAAAAAAAAAAACAAGACGACATCCTGTCTTTATTTCTCCTAACTGCCAATAACTTAGCTGAAACAGAATGAATTCCATAAAACAAAAGTCCATGTTGGTCACTGTTTTGCAAAAGCAACATAAAGTTTGTTTCTTTTAGTGCAGTGTCAACATAGGTGTTTTTTTTAAAAGTAATATTAAATAATTACCCACTTTGGGCCTTTTAAAAATACAGTCAGGCTTTAAAAGGCAGGGCTATGTGATAAAACAGCAATGCAATGTTGTGGTGCTAAACTAATTCTAACAGACATCGGCTTGCTATTTTATTTTTCACTACAGTATTTTAATCCTGCCTCTTTTAAAGTTATGCTTTATGCATTACTTATTTCCCAGGCCAGTCTGTTTGAAGAGTGACATGTTGTTACTTAGACTGTCATTTAGTTTGCCTGGTGGACCAAAACCATTAAGTGTTTCCAACACTTTACATTTGGTGACATGCACTAGTGCTACTCTGAGGTCCAATATTAACTACAGATTCTGAATCTTTGTAATTCTTCAATGTAAGCATGAATGGGCATAGATCAGGAAGCTGAAATTAATACAGTAAGCAAGGTTAATCAAGTGAAATGCAAAGCTAATCATTCTTGTCTAAACGGGGTGGGGGCCAGCATGAATGTCCTAGTTTGCACAAGCATTAGAGAAGTGTAATGAGTTTAGTTAGGGAAAATGTATGCTGTTTGAGAAATAAAGAACTTTTAAAACTGCAATAGGCATGGGAAATGGGTGTACTAGATGGCACTAGAGGCCCATTTTTTGCTGCTACTAGGTGTGTTTCTGTGTTTTTTTAAAGTTACTATTACCAGAATTAGGAATGCTTATTTGTATTGCAACTTTCTAAATAAATTGTGATATAGTGTCGTAGAAAGGGCAAACAATAAGAAGTACTATAATTTATGAGATTTTTGCCCTCACCACAGTAATGGGACTGTGTTTATGAGCATTCATGATTGAAAGTCTATGTAAACTCACAATGTATAATGCCACTGAGGGATTTATTTTCCATAACTGCAAGTCATTATTTTTACTTCAGTGATAGCAAAATAAAAAAAATGGAAGTATTTAGTAATGAGTAGTGCGTCAAAGGGAGATACTGCCAGCGCAGCTAGCTGGAATTTTGTAAATAATTATATGTCATTGGTGAATATTGAAATGATTTGTGTAAGATGCTTGTGTTACAAGTGTATTAGAAATGTATGTTATGTGTATATCAAACTGGTTTGTACAAACGTGTGTTAAAAAAGGTATTTTTATAAAGTGCTTGTGCTTAAATGTTAAAATGTAACCACAGTATGCCATACTAGAAAAGAACAGAAATGTACATGCACTATTGTAACTGTTTAAATGTATATATTTTAACGGTGGAAACTAAAATACAGGAGGTTAACTTCAGAAAAATAACTAAAATTAAATTACTTTATGGCTATGCCATAAAAGATTCGATTTCAATGCAGCAAGAAGATACAATGCCTAAAACTATTGAGCTTTCTGTATTGTCTGTAGGGTGAAATGATTACTAGTCTTGAAATGTGAAGGAATGTAATTGTTTTATGACTTCCAGCATCTGCCAAAGATCCAACATCTATGTATTTTCACAGGTAGATGCTAAATATTGTCACCTTCCAGCAGTGGGGGTTTCACTCGGGATAGAGTCAGATGACAAGAAATGATGTAATTCTGCAGGCTATCCCACCAGTAATATTTGAAATATTAATTTGGGAAGTCTCTTAGAGAGACAGGACATTCTGTATTCTATCTTGGACCTGACAACATCGAGGAAAACCATTCACCACATCTGCCTTGCTCTGATGAAGTAAGTTACTGGGGATATAGTAAGGAATATTGCAAAGCTTTGTTTAGATATTTGTCTTTATTTATTAGAGACTGTCCTGCAATGTTGTTTTAAATATTTCCTGCGGTTTTGAACTCTGATATCAGTGTGACTATGTACTGAATGTTTTCTTGTTCTTTTATTATTTATTATTAAACACATTAAACCTTTCATTGTGGCTGATCTGTCTATAGATATTTAATTCTTAGAGTACTTGCATATTTATTTGGTGACACTGTGTGGGTCATGCCTAATAACCTTGCTCTTGGTCAAACTACCATTTGTATTAATATTAGTATTACATGGTAAGATTAGACACCCTTTGTTAAGGGCCTTAAAGTAGCTAATAAGGAGTTGGCTGGTGGCAGTGATAACTACCTTATAGTCTGGGCAAAAGGGGGTATAGCTAGTAAACCTGTGCCAGCCTTTCCCAGGGGTGTGTGTGTGTGTGTGTGTGTGTGTGTGTGTGTGTGTGTGTGTGTGTGTGTGTGTAAATCAAACCTCAAAGAGTGTGTGTGTCAGCTACTTGGGCAGGGACATGATGCACTGGTTGGACAGAGAAGGTACTGGAGGTCTTGGCTTAGCCACTCAGCTGAGATCTCAAAGCTGTGCCAGTGGGGAGTCTTATTGGGGATCTGGAGAAAGAGGGGGAAACCACCCAGGACTGACTGTAGTAGTCTCTGTGTGCTCTTAAGGGAAACTGCAGATGCTTCAGAGAGCTGCATCTGGAAATACTGTGCATGTACCTGTTATCCTTCTAGTGTATGTCCTCCACTGGTGCCAGTGGTGAGTATTGAGGCTCCTTGATTACTGGTCCAGTGGTGGATTGTCACAAGTAGCTATTTAAGTTGTCATTGCAGCCAAAATAAAACTGACGTTTCAAGAGAGACAGTGAAGTGTGCTAGATTTATTCTTTAATGACTAGCTACCTACCATGTTGAAGTATACCTGTATGGGAAAAAAAGTACAAGCTCATAATTATGTAAATAAACAGTTTATAAAGTAATGTGGGTGTGTCTATCTGTGTTTGTACGTATGAGTTATATGTGAGTCACAAGACATAGCATGTACAGTAAGTATTTTTCTGCATGGCAATAGGGATACACAATTATTCAGTAAAACACTTTTTCGTAAATTGTTTTGGCAGGCACATTTGCCATAATAATTGCTAATAACAGAAGTCACTGAGAAAGCACTTGCCATGCTGGAGCTGGAAAATATTTGTGTTCTGTCAGAAAATCTATGTGTTTTTTTCTTTACGACTAGATGTGCCAAGTTTGGAATTGGTCAATATAAATAGTGGGATGTTTTCTGCAGCTCCAGATGATAGCATGTTTATCATATTCCATTTTATTACAGGCTGATGAAACAAACACACAAGTGAATGGGAACAAAAGCACATGCTTTACATGGTAAAAATAAAACTACAACACCTACAGTGTAGGAGGATATCATGTTGAATATATAAAATCAGTAATGTGCCTTTAAATCTGTACTGCGTTATGATGTGTGGGAATATTTTCTTAAAGTTAGTCAGGAAACTCCCATGTATTAACCAGTAAGGAGGTCTTAATTACTAATTTTGATGATAGTAAAGGAGGGCCCATTTTCAAGGATTTCAGGAAATTAGTTCCTCATTTGAAGGATCATCAAGAAGGAAGACCGTTGAGGCATGGACTTTGTCAGCCCAGTTTGGGCTAATTTGTGGAGTACACCTAGTGGGGTATCTATGGTAGGGTTCTGGAACTAGGACCTGGTCAAGACCTACAGTCAAAAGAGTTTACAAAACAGCATATTAAGTGTAGGAGCTGTAGGCACTGCATAAAACTACCAAATTGTGCTGTTTTCTTGTGGAAATACAAGCCAAGAGGCAGTGTTTATCTTGTCTGATGTAAAACTGAAAAGCCAACAGTGTTGTCGATTTTTATTTAGCTGGTGGAGGTGTACAACAAGCCTGTGTTCTTTTTGTAAATTGGTGTCTCCAGAGTTTTTGGGCCTTAATACTGGTGAGCAATGCAGGGAGATGGCCAAGGATTCTCCATACACTGTTCCACACAATATTTCTGTGGCCAAGTATATTACATTTTGGGCTAATATTTCCATGTAAAATGTTGCTATTGTTTTCCAGAGATATATCTGCTGCTGGACTTTTTTTATTCTACCACTGTTTACTGACTACTGCAGTCATGGAAGACTTATAGCAAAATGCTCAGTGATTCAAAAGTAATGAATAATCAGAAGCTGTTGAAACTGCAGCCGCAGATGAAAGTGCTAACTTTTGTAGCTGTTAATACTAAGAATGTGTTTTCCATGAAATAAATTAAAAAAAAGGAAGAATGACTACCTGGAATACTATTTGGTGGCTTATTTATTTATTTAGTTATTTATTTGACATTTGTTAACTGGGATAGTCCATCTGAGCAAAAGCCCTTTTTCAGTGGATGCCTGGGGGAAAAAAGCTGCACAGTACAAGTAAACAAGAAATTTTACAAAACTGAAGATGAATACAGTGAAAATTTTGCAATAAAACAGTTAAGTAAATGTAGATAAAGCTCCACAGTACAATATAGTAAGAGGCATTACACCACTGAAGATAAACACAGCAAAGAAATATACAATAAGACATTTGAATGAATTTACATAACGCAGTGGGCTATCTTCAGAGGGTAATTGTACAATACAGAGCAGTTAAGTGAGTTATGGTAGTAGGGAAGGGAGGAATAGAGAAGACAGTGATGGAGAAAGGGGTGGGTTCATGTGGGGTGATTGCAGAGGCAAATCCTGTGCTATTAAGGTACCTTTTGAGAGTTTTCTTGAATTTGTGGATGTAGGAAATGTTTTTAAGGTTCATGGGGAGCTTGTTCCATGCAAGAGCAGGGAAGTAGCTGTAGAGATTCCATCCAATAGATTTTTTAGGTTTGTGAATTTGTAAGAGACATTGATCAGAGCTTCTGAGGGATCGAGTGGGCTTATAGAGGGAGACAAGTGAGAAAATGCTAGGCCAAAAGAGGGCTTATTCAAAATAGTATAGATAACACGAAATTGGGTAAATAATAGTTGATTAGGAAACTTTAGCCAGCTGAGTGTCTAGAGAGCATGACAGTGGTGTGATCTTGAGGGCAGATTGGCTGCAAATCTAACAACTTTGTTGTAGGTGGTTTCAAGTTTGGAAAGTAGTGAAGACTGTAAGTTTGTTAAAATTTGAGAGCTGTAACAGAGGTTGGGGAGAAGGTAAGCTTGGGCTAGTGAGATCCTGGAGTTGAGTGTGAGGAACCTTTTGTTTCTATAGAGCAAACCAAGCTTTTGGTGGATTTTCTTGATGCAGTTAAGTACATTAAGGTCAAATTTTAGTTGATCATCCACTATTACTCCAAGCAGTTTAGTGTGTGATTCAGCTATGATCGTAGTGTTGTTGATGGAAGAGATGGTGAATGATGATTTAAAATGGTAAAAGGATTTTGGGAGGAAGAGAAGAAGTTTTGTCTTTTTAGGGTTTAGTATGAGTTGGTTGTTAGTGAGCCATGTTTCAGTGAGGTTGAAAGATGTTTGTGCAGGCCAAAAGAGAGAACCGGGAAGTAGCTAATCTGGCAAAAATCCTGTCATGTCAAGTAAAAGACAGGCACTGAAAACATATATGGACATGGAGTTGTTTACATGGTCTATGACAAACTTAAGAAAGAACTTTTGGCTAGGGTTGAAATAAACTTTGAAGAACAAACAATAAAGTTCTGTAACCGGACATTTAATGCTGACAAACCAATAAGAATGCAGATGTATTGTTTTAATGTATGTTGAAACTATGGTTAGAGATTGATATCCACAGCAAAGTGAACATATTAGAAATGTTAGTAGTGGACAGATTTAAAAGAGCTTTGCCAAGTCATTTAAGAAAACAGGTATTTCAAAGTGATCCCAAGTACTCTGCTTTCAATATAATACTTATTAACTAATGACACAATGTTTGAAATTGAATTGTCTGCTTCTAAGGCTAAAGTTTTAGTAAGAGATGTGTCATCTTCTGTGAAACAAAAACTGCATGTAATGTGTTCATTTGTTTGAAATGTGGGGGACGAGTCACAATGGTACATTCTCTGCCACTAAAACCAAAGATTATGCTAGAAGTGGAAAATTGAAAATGAAATGCATGCTGGAAATGCAGATGTTCCTATGGAGTGTGATAAAACTGCAGCTAAAATAAATCAGGCAGTACTATGCCAGTGTTTCTCAGAAGTCAAGGCCAATGTCAGTGGTTTCTGGCTGACTAAATTTGCAAATGATTGCAAATTAGGAGCTGTCATTAAATCTCATACTGACATAAATCTTCTCCAGGAGGGGCTGACACAGACAAACAACTGGTGTCAGAGCCATGGACTAAAACTAAATGCCAAGAAATGCATAATAGTATCCTTTGGGAAGTCATCCCTCCCTCATATTGACAACACACCCCTTAGAGTTGACCCAGCAGTCAGGGACTTAGGGAGACACATAGATAGTAATCTATCCTTTGATCATCACGTGTCTACAGTGGTGAGGAAATCATTCTATGCTGTGCAACTTATAAAGAAAGGTATGGTATCTAAGTCCAAGGAAGTCATTGTTCCACTGTATTCGGCATTCATCAGACCTATCATTGAGTACAATGCCCCCTTTGGAATGTACCTAACCAGGCATATCCAACAACTGGAATGTCCACAGAGGTTCCTCACTAAAAGAATACAGGGCATAAGTAATATGTCCTATGCTGACCGCCTCAAGGTCCTATCCCTGTATTCTGTCTCCTACAGGCTTTTGAGGGGAGATCTATGTCTGGCATACAGGGCATTGTCAGACTCCACTCTGATGGACATCCTGCATATCCACAAAACAAACACTACCAGAATTACCTGTTCTGAAGATTTAAACCTTGCCTGTAATATAAATAGGACCTGCTGGAGAGATGTGTATGCATCCCAGAGACTACCCTGCCTATGGAACAGGCTCCCCATCCATGTGAAGCAGAGTTCCTCCCTAACCCAATCCAAGTGCAACTTTGACAATTGGATGGGAAATGGAAATTCATCCCTGGTTTGGCACCCATGTTTCAAAAAAAGGTAACCTGTAAATGGTTCATCTCCCAGGCCCATGCTTACATTTATCAAGGGTGTCAGAACTTGTCAGAGATTCGCAATGCATGGCTAGGCTTAAAAAGGCCCTTGTGGTCGTTAGCCTAGTAAACACCTATGAACCTATGAACCAAACTAGGGAAGTGTTCTTTACTTTTAGAAGGCTTGGAGGTTCAAGCTCTGCTAGACTTTGGAAGCATGATTACCCTTAACAAACGTCCCCTGGTATTGTAAGCTAAAAATATTGCCAACCAAAAAAAGTATAGGTAATATGCATTCATGGTGATAGAAAATAATATTCCTGCACACATGTAGAAATTAAAACAGTTCTAGGAAAACCATTACATCCTGTGGCTGTAACCCCATTTTTAATTCATAACATAATATTAGAAAAAATATTTTCTCATTTTAAAGTTGTTGTTGTTGTGTCTTTTGGCTTATCCCGGTTAGGGGTCGCTACAGCGGAACTCTGGTCCACTAATGTTTGGTAGTGGATTTTTATGTGTCGAGTTACCAGCCCTGACACACAACCTTCAACGAAGGCACGCTCATTCACGCATGCCTCCACACAGAAGACGGTCTAGCCGAGAATCGAACGGGACAACTTCTTGCTGTGAGGTGAAAACACTACCGCAGCACCACTACTGCGAAATGTATGAGGAAGGAGAATCCAGTGAATTAAAGTAACAGGGAGTAACAGGCTGATTTGTTTGTGTCTTTCAGCTTTTCCCGGTTAGGGCTCGCCACAGCGGAACTCCGATCCGCTAATGATTGGCAGTAGATTTTTTACATACCGAGTTGCCAGCTCTGATGCACAACCTTCAACAAAGGTACGCCCATTCACGCATGTCTCCACACAGAAGACGCTCTAGCTGAGAATCAAACCGAACAGCGTCTTACTGTGAGACGACAACGCTACTGCAGCACCACCACTGCAGTCCGAGTAACAGGCTGATATACTTGGTAATTAGGGAGGTGGAGCAGCAGCTCAATGCATCCATTCAGTGTAAGAATGGGATGACAGTATGACAGTGACACTCATGCAGTACTCCAAAATCAAAAACAGGCAGAGGGATTTAGCATAACATTTCACTATGGTTAAATAGTAAAAAATATCCTGTTCATTACAAGAAATATGTTCCAATGAAAGAGCAATACAAATCCAAAACTCTAAAAGATGTCAATATATGGCCTGAGAGTGAACTGACAGAAAGCCATGAAGTAAGAATCAGTACATGACAGAAGTCTGCATTGAGACTAAAGAAGTGTTACGATAGAAACAAAGAAGGTGCAAATGGAAGAAGAAGGGCACTTAAATGGGACCCTCAGAACAAGGTGAGTGCTAAAAGTAAATTAAACAGGAGGTTGCAGAGTTCTGAGCCTATTTTTTGCTAGTTTCAAGCAGGAAAATTGGATAAAGGCAGATGCTAAGCAACCCGATATCTTTAAGTAAGGGAAGGAATAAAACTGAATATAAAATTTGTTCTGAGATATCTTTTGTAAGGGAAGGGCAACATTAAGAAGGAGAAAATGAGATGATAGTGTCAACTCACACTGACAACCTCAAAGGAAACAGAACACTCTAGAAACCTGTACTGATAGCAGGGAAAGTAGAGGATTTTTTTTGTTTAGAAATACCCTTTAAAAAGGGAAGATTTAAAAGAAGCTGCAGTGTCAGTATTTTTGCAGGAAGCAAATTATGCCTATCACATTGAGGCAAACTGCTGAAGAAAATAACTCAGTTAATGGACTTACAAGTAATCCTTACAAACTTAAAAAATATGAACATGATATTTTAAGTTGGACAAGAAAAAAAAATATAACCAAGGTTGTAGTGGCTGATTGTGAACAGGCTGCTCCATTAATTCTTACCCCGATTTTGAGTTAATATATGATCTTGCAGATAGAGCAGGTAAAGAAAGGGAAGAACTTTTACATCAATTCCTAATGTCAAAACCTTATAGGATGCTATTAATTAATTTAGCCCATAGTCACATTAGAAAGTCACCTGGAAGGCACAAAACTAAGGCAAGATTACTAGCTGCATTCTACTGGGCAGGTATAATGGATGTCCAAAATACCAAACATGCACCCTTCTTGGATTTAACAGCCCACTGATACCAATGCCTATCATAATGTACCATTTGAATGTATTACCATGGACACTGTTGAGTCATTTGGCAATGGGACTCAGTGTGTACTAGTAATAATGGACTATGGCACAACATTTCCAGAAGCATTCACATTACACAAAGCTAATGATATGGCTATTACCAGAAAACTAGTACTGTTTCCCAAGGGGGTGTATATCTAAAGATATTCTTACTGACCAGTGCACTTCCTTTTGTGTCAAAGGTATTGTATCAGTTATGTCAGTGTGCTTTAAAGCTGAACAGTTGAAGACATCAGTTTACCATTTACAAACTGATGGATTAGTAGACAGTTTCAATAATGCACTCTAATCCATGCTAAGGAGAGTTATTGGCACAGATGGTAAGGACTGGCACCACCTATTGCCCTACTTATTCTTTGTAATCAGGGAGGTGCCACAAGATTCAGCTGGGTTTGCCCTATTTGAACTAAGTGGTTGCCATCTCAGAGCATTACTTGACATTGTTAAGGAAACTTAGGAAGAAGAGAATACACAATTTAAATGTATGATAAATCATCATGTTTGTTGGCAGGATAATCTTAAGCTGGTTAGGGCATAGTGAGAGAGCACATGCAATGAGCCCAGGAGATGCAGCAGTGAGTTTTTAATAAAATATGCCTGTGACAACTAAATTAGTAGAATGTTACATACAGAAAACATCTGCAATGAAGGTTACTCTCAGGCATTATAGAGTTCCAGAGGCACAAATCAATAAGAATAAAAGAACTTCAAAAGATGCCCAAGCCAGTAGAAGGGTCACAAAGAGAATGGAGCAGGCCATCAGTGCTAGTTCCAAAAATCTGATAGGACTATTAAACTCTGTAACAACTCTAGGAAACTTAATAACATTTCAGCTTTGATAGCTGTCTCATGGCTGGAACTGATGAGCTGATAAAGAACTGGGAAAGGCCAGTTTCTTGGCAGCACTGGGTTTGATGAGATGACACTGACAGATACTACTTACGTCCTCTGCCAAAGAAATAATAGTCTTTGTAACACCTGATAGTCTATGCAAGTAGACAGTATTACTACTTGGACTTCATGGATCCCCAACACTTTTCAGAGGCTGATAGGTAAAATATTAAAACCCTACACATTATGCTACAACATGCCTAGATAATATTGCATTTCATTCAGATGACTGGGAGCCTCACTTATAAAAATAAGAGGACATACTAGAGTTAATTAGACAGGCAGCCAAACCTAACCACGATGAATAAAAGTAAACTTGGTATGATGGAGACCAAGAACTTATGGCACCTTATACAAATAGGAGAGCAGTAAGACCATAATTAGAAAAATAGATGCTAAAGAACTGGTTTATATCCTTCACTAGAAAACAGAGCAGTAAGACCATAATTAGAAAAATAGATGCTAATGAACTGGTTTATATTCTTCACTAGAAAACACGTGAAGGCTTTTCTTGGACTATTCACATACCACAGAAAGTTCATGCCTAATTCTGTGATTGTTGCATGTGCTTTAACCAATATTATAAGTAGGACAGCTCCTGTTAAGGTACATTGGTCTCTTTTGGCAGATACATCATTTAAATAACAGAAATGATCCTATGTTTGGGACTTGCTCTGGTGATACCTGATTTTATTAAAGAATTTATCCTATATACCAATGACTCATTGGTAGGTTTGGGAGCAATGTCATTCCAAAATTTTCAAGGTGAAGAGCACCCTGTATGCTATATAATCAGAAAGTTAACCAATGTATAAAAATAGATATTCTGTCACAGAAAGAGAGTGTTTAGCAATCAAGATGGCACTTTTTTTCCCCTGAGGTGTTATTTACTGGGTAGACATTTTAACTTGGTAAATGGCCATTCCCCTCTATGGTGTCTTAATATAGAGATGGTAATACAAAGCTGTGCTGGTAGGTACTATCCCTCCAAGCTTTTCACTCTACTGTGACTCATATGCCCTACCTAGCCAGTGAAAATGCTAATGAGCCATCAGGGTCCTATAATTCATCAGTGTGATCTCAAACAGGGGTTGTACTGGGGTTTTTGTACTAGGGGAGATATTGGATACAGAAAGTGGGTAATATGCCTTTAAAACTGTGCTGCAGTGTAGAGTATGGGAACTTTGTCACAAATAATAAGGAAACTCTCATGTATTAGCTATTAATCAGGGCTTAATTACAAATAACCATGGTATACAAAGAGGGTCTCATTTTCAAGGGTTTCACAAAGCTAGTTCCTCATCTAGAAGTTCATCATTAAGGAGGAAGCTGGAGGCATAGAGTACATCATTCTAGTTGAAGCAAATTCATGGAGTGTATCAAGTATAGTACCAGTGATGGTTAGCTGGAATTAGGGCCTGGTCCAGGGCTGCAGCTTGAATAATTTCAAGATAGAGAATTTTCTAGAGGGACTATGTAGATCATATAAAGCTAACAAAATGGACTATTTTTTTTTATTGAACTGCAAATCAAGATACAGTGTTTATTTTATTTGGTATAAAAACTGAAATGCCAAGATAGGTGTTATTTTTCATTTTTCTGATGGATGTGTACAATAAACCTGTGTTCATTTTATAAACTGATGCTTCCATAACTTATAGATGCTTCAACTTACGCACCCATTGCTTAAATTCTGAAGTTTTGCAGCATTGGAGTAGCTTAAGTTGGGAGTTTTTCTACTGACTGAATCATCCTAGTTGATCAATGTTTGTAACCAGATTTATAGTTGATTATATAAATGGTTGATTGTGAGAATGAATCCATTGTTGAAGTCAGATTATGGTAAAATGCAGTCACTGATGTTTTGTTTCGGAGTCTGTTAGAGGTTTAGACTAAAACATTATTTTATTAAAAGGTTTTACATATTTAACAAGACATCCATAGAGGGATCTGTTTTGTTCCATGTCTAAGTAAACATACTTGTAAATTGATTTTTTCTGAATAGTAGTTATTTTTATTCTTGCTGTAATGCATTGATATACAGAATGAAAATAAGCCAAGCCCAAGAGATCATCAGTGAGTGACCAAAATACCAGAATATAAAATGAATCCAATGAATTATTGTCTTTATTGGTAATGTGAAAGTCACTGAAAGCTCCTTGTTCCACTGTATTTAAGTATAAAAACTTCTAATAGAATAGGAATAATTGCTAGTATCTTTACTCAAAGAACTCCAGGTAAATGGAATAGAATGCATTTCCTGATTTTTTTTGGTAGAAACCACATGGATGGAAATCTTTAAAATAGCGATAGTGTCCTCAAGTGTGGAATTTCTGTACAGTGGTATATGCCTTTGCATTTGTAAAGCCATTGCATTAATTCATTAAGCTATATAAAAATTGGTTTGGCCTTCTAAGACCATGTACTTCGTGGCAGCAGATCAAAATGTTGGGACTAAATGCACAATTGCTGTGTAGTCACTAGTCTGCAATGTTGTAGGTGACACAAATTGCCTATCAACCTGTGACTTCTTAGTTGGAGCTGTCATATTTGGTATATCCCTGACAGGCTATAAATTGTGAAACTTGTAAGTATGTTTGAAGAGGGACTTGTTCTCTCAAATTTCCAGTGTGGGAACTGTGCATCCTATATTCCTGCTACTTTATTATTCACATTCTGAGGTTATGTGGCCTCAGAGATGGAGCAGTACACAAGTGATCCCACTTTCAGCATTATCCCAAATCTAATGCTGTAACACCTGATGGAGTGAATAATGAAGTAGTGTGGTCTTCACTTCAGGGGGATTACCTTAGAATTCTTTAGTTTTCTTGACTCTACATTTGGCTCAATGGATTACATATATGGACTTGTGAGATTTGGAAACCTAACATTGTGGGATGGTAGGTATGCCATATTGATCAAGTCTTAGATGAGAATGCGAGGGTAGTCCATAAAAATACATATTTATTAGTGACTGTTTGTCAGTATCTGTATACTACACAACACAGTTGTGTTTCCCCAGTGTTTGAACGATTAGTATAGGGGTTTGGGGCAACTCCGCCTCCAAGAAAGGGGGTGTGGGAATTAATCCTTCTACATAGATACTAATTTTATTTTGTGATTTGTGTTTATTCAGTATTCTAATTAAGTTCTTTTCCACATAATGGGTATTTGGTTTTAGCTTTGTGTATTTCAGCCTTTTTTAATTTATGGTTATATTGTTTAATCTAATGAAAATGTCTGTTGAAAAGTACTGTTATGTGACCTAGTAACACATTAACGCATAAATAGAGCTCTTCTGGCAAGAAGTCTGTTGGCCATGCATCCCTCTGGAGTTGCTGTAATGGGGGATACTCACATTGGTTGTTCAAATATGTTTTGTCCAGTGAAATACATTAGTGACTCTGGACTGGTTCAGGGCACAAGTGTGAGATGGCTGTGAGTTAAAAAATATGGAAGCAAAAACATGTACAGTGGATATAAGAAGTGTACACCCCCCTGTTAAAATGACAGGTTTTTGTGATATAAAAAAATGAGACATCAATAAATCATTTCAAAACTTTTTCCACCTTTAATGTGACCTATAACATGTACAATTCAATTGAAAAACAAACAAATCTGTTAGGGGAAAAATATAAAAAATAAAAAAAGTACAAAAAGCTGGTTGCATACATGTGCACACTCAAACTAAGACATTGTTGAAGCACCTTTTGATTTAATTACAGCATTCAGTCTTCTTGGGTACACACCTGCCATCAATTAAAGAGACTCTGATTAACCCCAAATAAAGTTCAGCTGTCCTAGTAGAATTTTTCTGACATTTACTGAGTCGTCTGCTACAGCAAATACCATGGTACACAGAGAGCTTACAAAGCATCAAAGGGATCTCATTGTTGAAAGGAATCAGTCAGGAGAAGGGTACAAAACATTTCCACAGCATTGGATATACCATGGAACACAGTGAAGACAGTCATCAAAAAGTGGAGAAAATATGGGACAACAGTGACATTGCAAAGAACTGGACATCCCTCCAAAATTGATGAAAAGACAAGACAAAAATTGGTCAGGGAGGCTGCCAAGAGACCTACAGCAACACTGAAGGGGATGCAGAAATTTCTGGCAAGTACTGGTTGTGTACTACATGTGACAACAATCTCCCATATTCTCCATATGTCTGGGCTATGGGGTAGGGTTACAAGATGAAAGCCTTTTCTTACACAGAAAAACATCCAGACCTGGCTAAAATTTGCAAAACAATACTTCAAGTCTCCCAAAAGCATGTGGGAAAATGTGTTATGGTCTGATGAGACCAAGGCTGAACGTTTTGGCCACAATTCCAAAAGGTATGTTTGGTACAAAAACAGCACTTCGCATCAACAAAAGAACAACATCCCCACGGTGAAGCATGGTGGTGGCAGTATCATGCTTTGGAATTGGTTTTCTTCAGCTGGAACTTGGGCTTTAGTCAAGGTGGAGGGAATTACGATCAGTTCCAAATACCAGTCACTTTTGGCCCAAAACCTTCAGGCGTCTACTAGAAAGCTGAAGATGAAGAGGAATTTCACCTTTCAACATGACAATGACCCTAGGCATACATCCAAATCAACAAAAGAACGGCTTCACCAGAAGAAAATTAAAGTTTTGGAATGGCCCAGCCAGAGCCCAGACCTGAATCCAATAGAAAATCTGTGAGGTGACCTGAAGAGGGCTGTGTACAAGAGATGTCCTCACAATCTGACAAATTTGGAGTGCTTTTGCAAGGAAGAGTGGGCAAATATTGCCAAGTCAAGATGTGCCATGCTGATAGACTCCTACCCAAGAAGACTGAATGCTGTAATTAAATCAAAAGGTGCTTCAACAAAGTATTAGTTTAAGGGTGTGCACACTTATGCAACCATCTTATTGTAATTTTTTTTATTTTTTATATTTTTCCCCTAACAGATTTGTTTGTTTTTCAATTGAATTGTACAGGTTGTAGGTCTCATTAAAGATGGGAAAAGTTTTGAAATGATTTATTATGGCCTCATTTTTTTATATCACAAAAAACTGGCATTTTAAGAGGGGTGTGTACACTTTTTATATCCACTGTAAATAAAAGGTGATATATTATGCATTAAAGAAATTACACAGCATTCATCCATTGATCTGTTAGTGATTAGTTGTCCTTTTAGGACTTTTATATTCCCTTAAAGGAAAAGATAGCACAAGTGACAATTGTTTGGTAACTTATTTTTTGTGAGCATGTTTCTTTGTATGCAGCCAAGTTATTTATCTAATAAACTCCAATTTGCCTGTGTAAACCTGTCCTGACTTGTATGTTTTATGCCTTGGAAAAGCTTGCCTTTATGTGTGATACCCACAATGAAATTGTATGGTAACTGCTATCAGGGTGTGTGGATTTGTTGTGTCACCTCAAATTCTGTGAATTTCTATGACTTACTTTAATTACAAGTCTCTGTATATAACAGAGGAGTAGATTATATTTCTGACAGCTGTACTACTCTGTGTTGGTAGCAGGAGTCCAGATGGTCTGTCTGTTAGCTGTTTAGGGCCGCACAGTCAAGCCTAAGACAGTGCCACGGATGAGAGAACACAGCATATGTCACATGGTGGCACTAATCTATTATAGGATCAGTGTTCTGATACAATTCTCAGCTTTGACATGGTCACTAGTGAAACGTATTAAATCTGTTTGGCAATTATGTCTGTCTATAATTGTCCGTAATCTCACCATGTAGTGTTGATCTACAGCTTTGGCAGTGATGAAACAACAGAGCATTTGTGTGACAGTGATGTTGCTCTCTGATATTAGCATGTTGTGACCTAAAAACTTTATAACTTACTGCAATTTCTCTGGTGAGGGACAGAGCACCTGTATACCAACTGTGCTAATGCCATAGAATTGTAGATGGTTCTCCAAAAACATTTGGAACATGACATTTCCACTGATGGGGATGGCAGAGCATCTGTTTAACTCATGTGCTGCTCAGATTTGTAATATATCATTCGGTGTCACCATTTAAACTTACAGCAATGTTTTGATGGGGCTTAGGCAGAATATCTGACTGATAGTTGTCATAGTCCCTGATGACAGTGGGTATTGTTCTTGAAGAATTTATCTTATGAAAATGCCACAGATATAGTGAGGAGATATGATCTGACAGCTAGCTGTACTATACCTTACTCATAATTTGTAATCACCTTACATGATAAGGAGTGACTGGATCTCTTCGACATGTTTACTGGTCTGAAATGTAGGTGTTTAGTAATGTAACATAACATCCATAATTCTATCATATAGCAGTGTCACTGAGTATATGGGCTCATCATCTGTCTGACAAACCAAATTAGTGGTGTGGGATATTTCTCATACATAAGAAAGTGTCTTTCTTGAGGTGATATTGTCAGTGCTTGATATTAGTGGATATCTGTATTTCTGCAGCTATAGTCCCTGATTGGAGTGAGTAGAACACTGGCTCTGTTGTCATGTAAATCAATGTATTTAAAGAAGGGGCAACATCTCTGTCTGATAGTGAATATACACACTGATGACATGTGATGCTGTCTGGTATCATTCACCCACAAGGCAATGATGTCTTCAAAGAAAAGAGCAGCTTGACTTTTAAACTCTGACTGTGGCATGTATTGTTATGGAGATACACAAAACACAACTTATTCTTGTGAATTTTGTAAGTGCTGTAGGTTTGTTTATGCTAGTCTTTATGCTAAAATAATCAATGTTCATCATGATTGCAATTTCACATTTGTTGTAGGTGTTGCCTTCTGTGATGGCTGCATGATGTTCTGCATTGCCAGGATATCTCACAAGCTGTCACAAAGGATAAGTATACACCTTTATACAGTTGTATAACAGCTAACTAATGCAACTAATTGTATAAACAGATAACTAATGCACTGTACAAACATTTGATTATCTGTCCTTTTTAAGGAATGCTATAGTTTTGTGTTGGATCATATTCAGGTTGCAGAAATGGAAACCTTTTTAGATGTAAAGAGTTATATTGAATACTAAGGTTGCATGTTGCAATGTCACCAGGACTGAATGATTCAGCTGGTATCAAATGTGCTGAAGCTGAAAGCTGCTAAGCTATAGAAGTCCAAAGAATTTGTGAATATGTTTATAAATGTCTCATTGTTTAAAAAAAGAAGCTATATGTATTCATATGAAAGATTTCAGCATGTGTTAGTTGTTATGAATGCAGGATGGTACTTAAGGCACGGTATTGTGTTTCAAGTTATTCTGATGTAGTCTTATGTCATTAAAGAGACACAGTGCTAAATGCAAAAAAAGGATCCTGCATTTCCATTTTCTTCAATGTGTTTAGTGAAACTAAATATAATTTATCATTGTTTCTCCTTGTTTTGTCTTCAGTACAAGGCCATTGTTACTGAGCATCAACCATTTCCAAACATGAGCACATTAAAGCATCACTTATCTTTACTAATTATTTTCAGTGCATGTCATTTGATTATGAACACTAACACTACGTTCTTATACCTCCTTAGTGAGACACAGGCAAATTGCAGTTTATTAAATAAGCAACTTGGCTGCATACTAAGAAAGATGTTCGCAAGAAACAAGTTACCAAACAATTGCCGCATATGCTATCTTTTCTTTTAAAGTAATATAAAGGCCCTTAAAGAATAACGAATGTTAAACAGATCAATGGATGAAAGCTACATAATTCATCTAATGCATAATGTATCATGATACAGTTCTACAGATTCAAAAGCAATATTGTACTTTGAGAAGATATAACAATATCAGAGAATAGCATTCCAGTATTATTACCCACATTATATATCAAACAATATTTCAATTATTCCATAAATTCTCAATGACGTTCATGTCAGTTAATGCTATACATTTCTGCACTTTTCAATCCGGCCTACATTTTCCTTCATGGTCTTGTATTATATTCATCCATATAGCTCACATCTTGATGTTACATTAATAAAACATGGACTAAAGACTAATCTATGATATATTAAGACTAAAACCTTTTGCAAAGATGTTGGTGAGTAATCCAAAAAGATTGTTGACTATACACATTACTTTATTATATTATGTTAAAGGATAGCATTTATCCCTCAACAGAAATCTTCAAAATGACTAACTTATTTTAGATATCACATGTAATTTGTTTTTATCATCAGCCCGAGGCATTTGCTGCTTCACAATAACCTTTTTCAATCAAAAGCCAAGGGATTCACCCCCTCAGACAAATGAGCTGCAGTTATAGTACACACGACAATGTTCTAATCTTCAGGGACCAAAACCTTCATTTGGCTGTTCTTACAAAGGTTATACCATGTACTTTGAGTAATGATCATTCAGTTCATTTATTCGTTTGTTAGCCACGTAAGTAAAATGGTCCATTTCAGACCCTTTTCAATAATGTCTTGAGTCACAAATAAGGATAAATGCAGAACGTATGGAAATTGGGATAACATGCAAGTTCTACATATTTAGTATTGCAGGTCAAGACTGAATCGCAGATTCTTTAGCCATGAGGCAGAGACCATAACTACTTATCTCCCCTACTAAGTTATTAAGAATTGTAAGCATATTTATTAATAATAAGACATAACATTAGATAATTATACTTCTTTCTTATGTTAGCATGTAATGTTGTTGCACAATTCTGATCTACATTACTGTTGTTAATGTGGGGAAAGCAGTTGTATGAGACCTATTCTATATCCTGTTGAATGCATGTAGTGCTTTCGCAGCACTGAAACTGGCAGCTGTTTCTGTAATGAGGGGCAGCACATTTTGCTAGCAACTTTGCTACTCCCAAATGGCATGAGATAATGTTCTTGCATCATTCTGTTTTATGGGGTTACTGATGGGAATAGGGAGCCTGTGTCACAGCAGTGTTGTTCCCTAAGGATAGGATAGTGCTGCATGTGCAAGAAAGCACAAGATGATTTTGATAAAGCAAAGTTGGGAAAGACAGGAAGAATGTAATTGGAGATGAGGAGGACCACCTGATGAATGGATTGCAGTGGGACATGACTGCCAAAGAAAGCAGGAGACTGATATTGAATTGTGCAATAGCTGATGAAACCCTCCAACTATATCTAAAGTGGGGAAAGACGGGTGATGATGATAAAAATATTAGTGCTGTTACACAATTTTCACTTAGGGTGGTTTCATTAATAAAGCAAAGAAGTGCTTGTATGAGAGATGAGTTACTCCTTGATTGTAGGACGTAAGACTTCAGTGCCATTCTGAGTCTCAGTAACACCATAGAAGAGAGGGGCACCTAACCAGAAAGTATCCCTGATGGCAGCAGATGGTGTTCTTTCTCCATACTGACTTTATCTATTGCCGTTTATGACAGGCTAGGATATAATTCAGATAGCTATTTTATTTCCTGATATGGCCATGTTGACGAAACTGCTTACATATGCCAATGCAATTAGAAGGTGGGGGATGGGGTAGAGAAGACTCATCAACTGGCTGAGTGCTCTGATAATTTCTGATGGAACAATCATAGTAATTTCTGTCAGGAAGCACATAGTCTTATTTTCTGTCCTGAAGTAAAATCCATATATATTTCCCCCCTGTGTTGTTACTGAAGCTTGGTGACTGAACACCCCAAGCAGGGCGTAATTTGCCTTAGTCTGGTTTTAAGGGTTGAAGTAAATTGTTCTGCCATGCTGTTCCTCTGAGTTTGGGATGTTGATTTTTTAAATTAACTCAGTTACACACTAATTACTACTTTATGTAAAACCTGCAAAGACTTTTGTCAGATAGCCCCATTGATAGTTGTTTTTCTGGTGTTACCATCAGTGTTAGCAATCCTTTATGCCTACATGTAACACAAAACAACTACTTCTTTCATTAAATACAGTTTGCAAAGGCTGACTGTGTGATTTACAATGCCCATTGTTACTCTTTGAAATACTTAGTAGACAGAGAGGTAGAAACTAAAATAACCGTACCCTTATTCTGTATTCTGCCTGCTTGTTCTATGGAATTACATATGATTTTGGTGGATGTTCACATAATTTTCTACAAATTGCTGAAAGAAACTTTTTGATAGCTGCCTTTTTGAATGTTCTTCTTTGAAATGACCCAGAAAAGGATGTTATGGACTAAGACTGGGGGACAGTAGTGGGTGTTCCCTTGAGATCATCAGTTGCTCAATCACCTCTCCAACTAATCCTCACAGCTCGAACTCCAGAGTCCAAAGTGTGGAGTTTGCACGTTGTCCCTGTGTCTACTTGGGGTTTCTCTAAGTTTTCTAGTTTCCCTGGTTCCCACCCTAAAAATCTAAAATTGGCATCGCTAAACTTTCTCTACACACACACACATGCTTATATATGTGTGTGTGTGTGTGTGTGTGTGTGTGTGTATATATATATATATATATATATATATATATATATTTATAAATATATAAGGTTGCACTGAGTACATCGATTCTGCTTTATTTGAAACTCACTTTGGTGCATTTGATCAAAATTATTCTGTGAAATGGTGCAAAGTGTTTAAGTACAAACAAATTTATCAATGTAAGTGAATGAATATATTTCATTCTTACACTCTGGTTGTGTGTGTGTGTATGTGTGTGTGTGGGTGTGTGTGTGTGTGTGTGTGTGTGTGTGTGTGTGTGTGTGTGTGTGTGGTATGCACTGTTGTGGAGTCTTGGGGTTAATATATAAAAGTCACAGGGTAGTGAGGGGGTGAGAGGAGGCTTGTGCCATGAAAAACATTATTTTAGATGTTTTTACTTTATTTTAAGAGTTTTGTTGGGTTTGACAAAATCTTTTACTTTCATGGTTTTGTGTTTTGGTATATTGATTCTCATTATATTCTGCATCAACAGAATTGTTATATATCCTGTATGTGTATGTATATATATATATATATATATATATATATATATATACATATACACAGTGGATATAAAAAGTGTACACACCCCTGTTAAAATGCCAGTTTGTTGTGATATAAAAAAAATGAGGCCACAATAAATCATTTCAAAACTTTTCCCACCTTTAATGTGATCTATACCCTGTTCAATTCAATTGAAAAACAAACAAATGGGGGGATATAAAAAAAGCTGGTTGCATAAGTGTGCACACCCTTAAACTAATACTTTGTTGAAGCACAACTGCAGCAGGACTAGCCACTTGGTGATGTAAACCTTGGCCCTAAACTATTTTCAGTGTTGAAATGATACCCCAGCCTCATGTGCAAAAATGGGGAAAAAAGTTGTGGATTGATGGATGGATGGATGGATGGATGAATTTGTTTTTGTCTTTGGTGACCACACTGGCCTTGTGTATGTGATTAGAATTTGAGGTGCTAAGCTCCTTACATTATCTATACTGTATGTATTGTTGCCTGCTCTTTAAGTATAAATAACAACATGCATAACAACACACATGCCCATCTACTGTTATGTTCCTTATTTCGAAAGTATGGACTATCTAAAGGGAAGCACAACTAAACAAATAATCAGTGGAAGACACTTAATAAGAAACTACCTAGACATCCAGACACACAGGAGAATTCAAAACTCAGTTGATGGCAGTCAGTGGGGTGTGTGTGTGTTTGTATGTGGGTATAGGGCCTTCCTTTTTTGGCTGTAGCTTTCGATGTCAGACTAAATAGAAGGAAGAAATGAACTATATAGGCACATGACAGTTAATAAACTGTATAATGGCCATAAACATCAGCTTCTGTAGTTTGAGAATAGTAATATTTTTGCCTTCAGACTTGCCTTTGTTCTGTCCAGATTTACTGATGTGATTGATGACATGAGATCTATTAATGTACCAATTAATTATTAAAAATGAACCAAGAACATAAAACGATTCATTATCATTATCAATATGTGTTTAATACAGTATTTGCAGACTCTGTTAAAGTACTGAATAAGAAAATATTCCTCTTTTAGGGCCTCTGCTGAGATTTCTGAAGGTCAGTGTAGTGACTGCTGTATTAAGAATGAAATAGATGACTGCACGAGGCCTCTGTTTCACAGGTAACTGATAATCTACTTTGTTGTGGGCAGAGGTTTATTCTCTACAGCTACGCAAGCTTTTTTAACTGCCTTTTCCTTCATCCACTTCTAAGAATAAAATTTTTAGCTTTCTATCCTTCCTGTAAGTAAACATATCTTCCTTTATCACTGTTATGCAGAGTGTGATTCTCTTGAAGTATTTTTCACCTACTACAGAAAAGGTGTGTTATTGATTTGATATTTGGATTTAAAAAGGATGACTGTCACACTGGTCTTCTGAAAGAAAACACTGGAACACCAAGGTGTTGTGATGCCTTTCATTTAATTCATATAGGCTTGACAATAGAGCAATTAGTATTTGTATTTTAAGTTTTATTGATCTATCTCAGCATGAACACCTGTGTGACTACGCATTATCACCATTACAATGATTCTTTAGTC
>NC_056737.1:1997496783-1997556783 GCF_019279795.1 Protopterus annectens
TGGTCTCATCATATGAAATTCGATCTACACACACACACACACACACACACACACACACACACACACACACACACACACACACACACACACACACACACACACAAACACACATACACACACGCACACAGGGGGTTATGTCCCCCATACCTCCTGCAAAATAAATATACCAACTCTGAGATCGCACTACAGTGAGGAAAATGGTAATTTCCCATTCCGTGCTATGCGGCCATCTCCATTCAAAACGTTTGAAGTTTCAAAACTTTGATCTTATGGTCTCAACCATCTACAGTTCTAAGTTTTGAAACTTTGAGCTTGTGAAGAGAATCCACATATATATATATATATATATATATATATATATATATATATATATATATATATATATATATATATATAAACATGAATGTGATGTGTTTGATTCACTGTAGCTTTGGTTGACAGCTGGAAGTGCAGGGTTGTTTGTTCAACCCTTCAGTTTATCTAATGGGCATTTAGTTGGAGGTTTGTTTTGCTGTAACAGGTAAGTGAAATGTATACTAGGTGTGTGTGTCTGAATGTCTGTGGGTTAAGGTTAGAGTAAGGCAAGTCCTCCCTGCCCACCTTAGTAATGTGTTCTAACCCAATCTTTAACCCTACTCTTCCTCCTGACACTAACATACAGCTTAACTTAAAAAAGCCTTTTTTATAACACTACTGCTATTCAGACAAATATGAGCTGAATGTGGCCTGGTTATGGGTACTACATCGGAAAAATAAATGTGTTTGCATTTTTGATTTACTGATTATCAATGTGAATTTTGTTTGATACAATGAATGTTTGACCCAAGGACAATCTTTTGTATGTCAACTATTCATTCATCACCATCATCATCATCGTCCCCCTTTTTTGCATTTTCTACAAGGGGTTAGGGTGTTGTGTCAGTTGTCATCATCTCTGTCTGTTCATTGCCACTCTCCTGCCTTCTTTGATGCTCATGCCTGACTGTCGCAGGTCTTCTCTCACATAATCCATCTATCTCTTTGCTGGACACCCTCTTCCTTTGTTCCTGTCTGTCCCAAATCTTCTTCACCAGAATATCTTCTGCTTTTCCGGACATGTGCCCTTAAAAGTGTAATCTGTTCTGTTTGACCTTTTCTGCAATTGGAGCTATTTTGGCTTCTTCTCTTATGTCGACATTTCTTTGTCTGTCTAACAGTGTGCATCCTACCACCCATCTCAGGCACTTGATCTCCATAATCTCTAGTTTTCTCAACTGTTCTGCCTTTACTGCCCAAGTTTCCTTGCCATACAGTAGTTCTGGTCACATGACTGTTTGGTATACCTTACTTTTCACGTACATTGGCATTTTTATGTCAAATACTACACAAAACACTCTGTGCCAGTTGGCTGTAGCCCTTCTGAGTCTAGCTTTGACCTCCTCATTCAGAATTCCATTCTCCTCAACCACCACTCCCAGATACTTGAAGTTGTTAACCTGTTCCACTATTTTCCCTTTTATCTCAATTCTCAGCTTCTTCTGAACTTCACCATTCGCTGCCTTTACAACTGTCTTATCTGTACTTTGTTTCATCCCATGTGCCTTCAGTTTTGCATTCCATTCCCCTATCCTTTGCTGAAGTTCTTGCTCTGAGTCTGCCTGTAATGCCACATCGTCTGCATGCAGCAACTTTGTTGATCTGTCCTCTTTGACCTGTTTGCTAATGTAGTCCATCAACAGCACTGGCTCAGAGCTGAACCCTGGTTCACACCCACTCCCACTGGGAACCCCTCTGTAAGACCGGACACTGTTCATACTTGAGTCAGTGGGTCCTTGTTCATAGCTTGCACTAATTCTGTCAATGTTTCAGGGACTTCAAACCACAGCAGGACTTTCCAAATCATCTTCCTTGTGACCTTGTCATATGCTTTCTCCAAGTCTATGAATGGCCAGTTAAGACTCTTTCCTTATGTCTAGCTTCTTTTCAACTATCTGTCTCACTGCAAACATTGGATCAGTTATGCTGTATCCTGACCTGAATCTGAACTGCTCATCTCCCATCTCACTTTCTACTATTCTGCATATTTGTTTTTGATGCAGTGTGATAGGAGTTTGATGCCTCTGTACTTCCCACAGTTGGGAATGTCCCCTTTATTCTTGAACAATGGCATTAGTATGCTTATTCTCTAACCATCTGAGATACGCCTTTCTCTCCATACTGCTATGAGTATCCTCAAGAACCAATTTTCTCCTGTCTCACCCAACATCTTAATCATATACACTGTGACCTCATCTGAGCCTGCTGGTTTCCCTGACTTAATTTTCCTTTGGGATGTTCTTACTTCTTCTAGGGTGGGCTGCTCCTCCTCCCTCATAGTAGCTGTGTCAGGGGTAGTACAGCTTCTGTGGGGTTTTCTTCATTCAGAAGGTGTTGGAAGTACTCCTTCCATCCGCCTTTGATGTCCTGTTGACTGGTGAGCAGGTTGCTGCTGGCATCACTTATGAAGGATGTCTGACTATCTTCTTTATCTTTCTGTCTTTGCCTTGCAGCCTGATAGACTTTCTTTCTACCATCGACTGACTTACTTTCCCGAAGATGGTAGCGTGCATCTAATACCTTGTTCATTGCCATTGTAACTCCTTTCTTAGCTTCCTTGTTAGCCTGCAAGTATTCCTTCCAAGCCTGGTCCGTCGTTTCTATCTCTCACTTTCTCCTGCACTCCTTCTTCCTTTTAAAGACTTCCTGGACTTCTGCATTCCACCACCAGCTTTCCTTATGTACCTTATTTCTATACCTGGCTCAGTTACAAGTCTGTTCTGTAGTCCTCACACATGCTGTTTTGAGGCATTGCCATTCTTCTTCAACTCACCTATTTCTTCTTCTTTTTGAGGGGCTAGAGCTCTGCGTAATTCCTTGAACTGTTGTGCTTTCTCTCCAGTCATCTTTCAGGTCTTCAGCCTTTTCTCTGTTGACCTTAGAGCCTTCTCTTTCCATTGCTTGCAACTCATTGTAGCAACCATTATGGTTTTTGCTGTGGGTGAACTATTTCAGTGAGGATGACTTTGCAATCGCTGATTCTACCCTTTGCCATTTCCTTACTAGGAGTAAGTCTACCTGAGTTGCATGTTGGCCACTCTAGTATGTGATATTGTGCCTGTCTCCCTTTCTGAATCATGTGTTGGCTACTATTAAGCCATTTGCCAGACAGAAGTCTAGAATGGCCTGTCCTTCTTTATTCCTATTGCCCAACCCATGTGGACACAGGCAGTTCTCATATCCAGTTCTGCCTGTTCTGATATGTGCATTCAGGTCACCCATTATTAATACTAATTCATGTTGTCCTGCTTTATCTAGTAGGTCCTGCAAACGCTGTCTGAATTTTCTCTTTTCCTCACTATTTGAACCCTGCTGTGGGTTCATAGGCTGAGAATATGAATACTGCCCTATCATTCAGCTGGAGTCTGATTGCCATGAGTCTATCACTAATTCTGATGACATCTCCCATTATCTTCTAAAGTATCTCCCTCACCACAATTCCCACAGCATTTCTAGACTGTCCTTCTCCTGAGTAGTAGATTTTGGATCCAAAGCCAAGTGGCTTTACTGCACTGACCTTCCATTTTGTCTCCTGGATACATAGGATGTCCAGCCTTCTCTTTACCATCATGTCATCCACTTAGGTTCATAGGTTCGTACTAGGCTATCTGCCCTAGGGCATTTATAAGCCTAGCCAGAGTGTGTGTGGCTTTCACCACCTCTTAGGATGAGAATACTACGCCCATTTAGGGTTTAGTTTACTGTGCCTGTGTCTAGTAGTGACACAGAGATGACCCCCGGGGTAAACCTACGATCTCCCATCCATTCGTCAAGACTTCTCTTGAATAGAGTTAGTGAGGGGCTCTGCCTAACATGGATTGGGATTCTGTTCCAGAGTGTAGGGAGCCTCTGGGTTATGAATCTGTCCCTCCAGCACGTCCTATTTATTTCTGTGTTGAGGTTTAAGTCTCTTGCTCTCGTGGCTCTGATGGATTTGAATTTTTTGAGGTGGAGCATGTCCATTAATTCCGGATTGGACATGGCCTTGTATGTTAGGCACAGGTCACCTCTGAGTAGGTGGTATGCGACTGAATAGAGCTGGAGTTTTTTCAGTCGGGCAGCATATGACATATGTTTAAGACCCTTTATCCTCTTGGTGAGGAACTTTTGGGGCCTTTCCAACTGCTGCAGGTGTCGGGTAAGATACATCCCAAATGGGGCATTGTACTCAATCATTGGCCTAATAAGAGATGAGTACAGGGGCACAATGACCTCTCTTGATCTAGATGTGAAACCCTTCATGATAAGGTGGGCAATATAGAAGGTCTTCCTAACCACTTTGGCAATGTGAGTGTCAAATGAGAGGTTACTGTCAACCTGGGTCCCTAGGTCCCTGATTACCTCTTCTGTACTTAATGGATTACCACCTATGTGGTAATTTGTGGGTACCTTGTTTTTCCCAAAGGGTATGACTATACATTTTTGGCGTTAAGCTTAAGGCCATGGCTCTGGCACCAATTATCCATTTCTATGAGTCCTCTCTGAAGGATGTTTGTGTCCGCTGGAGTATCAATTATGGCGCCCAGTTTGCAGTCATCTGCGAACTTTGTCAGCCACAATCCTCCTATGTTTGCCTGTACCTCGGAAAAATAAATGCCAAACAAGAGGGGTCCCAGGACTGAGCCCTGTGGGACACCGCTTGTGACTGGCTTAGAGTCTGACATAGCTTCAGCAACTCTGACCCTGTGGGTTCTGTCCTTGAGCCAGTTTGCAACCCATCTCGTGACATATGGGTTTACATTTAAGTTGGTGAGTTTGTCTATGATGCCCGAGTGTGGTATTGTGTCAAAGGCTTTTGCAAGGTCAAGGTAGGCTGTGTGAACTGCCTTACCTTCATCAATGGCCTTAGTGACGGTTTCAAAAAAGTCAACCAAGTTCAAAAGGCAGGATCTGCCCTTGACAAAGCCAAATTGGGTAGGATCCAATGTCTGTAGGTCCCCAATGTCTTTGTTTATGAGTTCCATAATGATCCTCTCCATAGCTTTGCAGACCAGGCTCGTCAAGCTTATGGGGTGGTAATTTCCAGGGTCCGTAGAAGCACCGCCTTTGTGAAGTGGGACCACTGTTGCCATACGCCACTCTTTGGGTACGTATCCTGTAGTAAGGCTAAGATTAAACAGCAGCCTTATGTTTGGGTTTAGTTCCTCTTGGAGTTCATGTAGCACACAGCACGGGACACCGTCCGGTCCCATTGATGCTGTGTTTTTAGCTTTAGAGAGGGCGGCTCTCACCTGGGCATCTGAGATGTTAGGGAGACTACACTCTGCTGGGATAGTTATTTCTCCTTTTGGGGAGGGAGGAGAAATTTGCACTGAACCTATCTGCCAGAATGTTGGCAATGTCAGTGGGTTCAGTGTATTTATTGTCATTTTGGACTAACTCTGAGCATATCTGGGAGTTTCCACCCAGGTTTCTAACATAGCTAAAGAAGGCCTTGTGATTGTCTTTTGTGTCTTTTGCGATTTTTCTCTCAAAGTTGGCCTTGGATGATTTTATGAGTGATCGTAGTTTTTTGCTAGTACTGATCAGAGATGCCTTCCCATTTAGGGATTTTGCTCTGTCATGTAGTAGCTTCCTCCTTCTGTTGTAAAGTTTGTTTATGGCTGGGGTCCACCAGACTGGGTGCCTGCCTTTGGGGGAATGGGTCTTGGTTTTATTCGGGATTGCATGATCCATGCATTCTTGAAGGTGCCCGTAAAAGGCATTTGCAAAGGATTCAGCAGTGTGGGTTGTGGTTTCCACTGGCCCAGGGACCTTGAAGGATACCACTTCAGTCTTAAGAAGTGTGAAGTTGGCTTTTGAGAAGTTCTTCACTGTGGTCTTTTGTGCAGGGGTGGGGGCGGGATGTGGATTTCCAGTGAGATTAATTTATGGTCTGATCTTACCAATGAGGGATATACTTCCGTGTGGAGGATTTTGTCCCCATGTTTGTGATGATCAGGTCTAGTATATTGTCTCCTCTTGTGGGAATGGTGACTAGTTGTTCCATCGCATTTGAGTTTATGAATTCTAGGAACCTTTGGGCTAGGGTGTTTGGGCTTGAGTAATGTTCCCAGTCTATGTTTGGGTAGTTGAAGTCTCCCAATATGATGGTATTTGGAGAGACATTCATACTCTCCAGTGTCTTCAGGAAGGCTGTGTGAGTTTCCTGAGTTTGAGAGGGTGGTCTGTAGCATGCTACAAATTGTAAGGCAGTTTTGCCTATGGTTAGTTGCACCTGGATGGTCTCCGATGCTTCGTGCGTTGCCACTAACCTGGAGGTGTGGGTATCTTTGATGAATATGGATACTCCCTCCTTTTGTGGTTCGGTCCAAGTTTTGGGGCCGGAAAGCATGATATGAGGTAAAACCTGATAGTGCTGGGGTGCTCTCAGGAGCCTTGAACCAGGTTTCAGTCACTGCACAGACATCGATGTTCTCCATACTGAGGAGGGCTTCGAGGGCTGCATCTTGAGGTTTAGACTTCTGGCATTGAGCAGCATTACCCTTATTTTTTCCACTTGTGTTTTCTAGGGAGGTAGGTTTGTCATTTGAGCCTTGCCTAAAAAGGCACTATGGGGTGGCAAGAGCCTTGGCCAATATCCGGAAGCCCAGGGGTGACAGGTGCAAGCCATCCCTTGCGAAGCAGCATGGCTTGTCGAGCATGTCATCCCAAGCAGACAGACATTGGATCCCCTTTGAATGACACCAGTAATTAAGCCAATTGTTAAAACTGATCATTTTGTCTTTGTACTGTGGCATCATTCTTGGTGAGGGTAAGATGCTGCTCAGGGTCAGGCTCATACCGACCTGGGCTACATAATCAGAGAGCTCCTCTATGTCTCTTTTCATGTAGTCCAGGGAGGTACGTCTCAGGTCATTCACACCGGCATGTACAATGACTGAGTCATATTTGTACTTGTTGTGGAGTGACCTGAATGCTTGTGTTATGTGGCAGATTCTAGCTCCCAACAGGCAGCTTACTGTGACCTTATCCTTGTTCAGTCTGGTGAGTGGGACGTCAGTGTGTCTGACTATGGAGTCACCTATTACAAGTGTGTCTGGCATGTTGTTTGGCCTTAAGGGCTGTGACTGTTTAGCACACTGACTTTGTGAACTATGTGTTGCATGTTCTATGTCTTGAGGTGGAGGTTGCTTGGGTGTCTGCTTTGGAGGCCTCTGTTGTTTTGGTAGATTTTTAATCAGCGCCTCCGAGTATGTTTTTGTGTGTTTATGTGTTTGGTTTGCAGCTGTGATAGTTCTATGTGAGACTGGGTTTGTGGTGTGCGTGGTTACCTTCTCCTCCTGCCTGGTCTTGCCAGTACTGAATTGAGAGAGCTCAACCTCCAGTTTGGCTATATAGTTGCATCTCTCGCATATATTTGTATTTGTTGGGAGGAGGAGAGGGTTGTCTGTGTACATGAGGCAATTGTAACATTGCCTCAAGATTCCCAGATTCACCAGCTGAACAGGAGAGGATGCCAGCAACTGACCCTTCGACATGCTAGAATAGTGAAAAAGATTGCTGTGTAACTGAGTCAGAAAGGCTCTATAGGGAAATGGGTACTCAAGGGAATTTAGGTGAAAGAAGTACTTTCTTTTGTTTAAGAGTGCTTTACCTGTATAAAAAATGCTTTAGGAGCAAGTGCTGAGCTTTTCAGTTAGAGAATAGGCTGTTTAGATTGCAAGTAGAGCAGTTCTAAGGGAAAAATTGAAGAGAAGACTTTACGGAGCCAGAAATAGTTTAAACTTGATTAACCGGCGCTGCCCTATGCTGCTCTATGAGCAAAAGCGGGCTTTATAGCAGGGCGTTGAAGCCAGGAATTGACCCAAAATGTCCAATAAACTACAAGTTGCTGGGCTGGAACCAATCCTCTAGGGACAAATAGGTTGCTCAGTGCTCCCCACTCCCACTGGTGAACAAAGAAGCTTCCTCTTATCCAAATAAGGATATGGATAGCACAGGAACTAAGACAAAGCCCAGAGATTAGCAAAATCTGAAGACTGGACTATTCTAGTTCAGAAAAGCGGGAAAACAAGGATTTTTTTTTTTTTTTTTTTTTACAGAGAAAGGAGAAAAAGATACAGTAACAAACAGTAACAAACACTTCCAAGCTGCATCCTTGAGAGTAGGAATTCTTAATTCATGTTTAGCTGGTTGATAGGCTTTACATCCAACTTTTGCTCAACAGAGCTATCCCAGATAACCCACACTGAGCAATTGGACACTGGCTGGCCAGTAGCATATTGACCCAGGGCTGCTGAGCTTTGTGGCAGGCACACACTACCCCTCCCACCATTAGCATGGGTCCCTGGCATAGGTCAGAGTAGGCTGGGTCCTCAACCCACCTATAACCGGCAACTACCCATGCCCAGTTTTGGTGACATTAGTTAACACGACTGAATCACTTAGAACCATATTTCTTTACACTGTTGAGTGGGTAGCCCTGCCACAGTACACAGTCTGTGATCCATGTTCTCCTATCATGATGATACTGTGCACCACAGTATATTCCCAAAGCGTTTGGTTTATATAGTACTTCTCCATATAGGACACCATGTAGTGTCTGTAGAAAACATGCAAACTCCAAACAGGCATTGGGTGGATGTCAGGATCAAGCCTTGTACCTTGTGCATGGGAAGCAAAGACCTTAATCACTATTTCAGCTGGTCTGTCTATTAATTTTATATATATATATATATATATATATATATATATATATATATATATATATTACTTGATCGACAAGTCAAAACAGCGACACTCACATTGACTCCATCATCGACACTTCATAACATAGACGTTTCAGGTAAGCGATCTTCCCCCTCACAGGACCCATGGTAGCACTCGTTTCTGTCTTTTAACACGCAAGGTTTATGTCAGTCTTCAAAATGTACTCTGACAGCATTGTCCTTACCTTCTTAATAGTGAAACGAGTGTTACCATGGGTCCTGTGAGGGAGAAGATCGCTTACCTGAAACGTCGATGTTATGAAGTGTCGATGA
This sequence comes from Protopterus annectens, assembly GCF_019279795.1. Lineage (NCBI taxonomy): Eukaryota > Metazoa > Chordata > Ceratodontiformes > Protopteridae > Protopterus > Protopterus annectens. The sequence continues at coordinate 1,997,505,843 of NC_056737.1, forward strand.
TGTGGAGTCGAACATGTGAGTGTCGCTGTTTTGACTTGTCGATCAAGTAATAGGTACCCATATATATATATATATATATATATATATATATATATATATATATATATATATATATATACACACACACACACATACATACAAACATATGTAGATATAGATATAGATACAAGCACATATGTATATATTTATTCTATAGATTGATAGAGACAGATATATCTAATCTATCAATATCTATCCATATATATATATATATATATATATATATATTTTTTTTTTTATTTTATTTTATTTATTTTACATTTGTTGACTGGGCTAGTCTGGCTGGATACATGTCCATTTTCAGCAGAGGCCTGAGGAGAAAAGCTCCACTATATACTAGTAAATAATAATGATAAAAATAAACAAAAATAGCACAATAAGATAGAAATTATAAGCATGTAAAGAACTATTCCCAAGTAGCATAGTAACAGTGCAAAAGTAATATATCAAAACTAAACATAGAGTGAGGATTTCTATTTCAAAATCTTTGCAAGAGTAATTAAAGAAGAAATAAAGCAGTAACTCACACAAGACTCTATTCAACTATTTACAGTATTAACAATTTTGATAAACATTTTGTGTCAGGCACTAGTTTTAAGAAACAGATTTCATCAGCTGGGTGATTTAGATACAAGGTGAGATGATAGGTTGCAGTAATATAAAGAGAAGTAAAATTATGGGAAAAGTAATATCCAAGTGGATGGTATGTGAACTACAGCGGAGGGGTAATGGTAGTGATAGGGACATGTTGAAGAGTAATGGAAAGAGCTGGAAGGAGAGATGGAAGCTGAGGTCAGTCCGGATTCCAGCAAGGGCATAGCCAGGGAGTTTTAAAATAGTTTCTTAGTTGTTTTTTGAAAAGTTGTGATGAGCCTAGAGTGGTCAGTTGTATGGGAAGTTTATTCCAGTATGAGCCAATGGTATTTGTAAACAAGGAGACCCCAGCTTTATTGTGTGTTTTGAGGGTGTCCGCTAGTAATTTGTTAGCTGAGCGAAGGGAAGTAAGATTCCTGTAAGGGACAACAAGGTTATTTAGTATGGGTGTATTAGAAGGGTAATGGAGAATTTTATAGGTAATAACTAATTGATGTAGGAGAATGAGATTTTGAAGTTCAAGCCAGTCAAGCTTTTTGAGATTAACACAATGATGTGTGAGAAATGGGGAACCTGTGGCAAACCTGGCAATGCTGTGGTAGGCTGTGGCAAGTCTCTGAAGGTTAGATTTTGAAAGGTTTATAAAAGATGGGGAGGCATATAGTAATGTAGAGATAAGATGAGTTTGGGCTAAATACACCTTGGTGGTTGCTGTTAGAAAGGGCTTAAGTCTATAGAGAGCACCTATCTTTTTATTAACAGTTTTGATAGTTAGGTCAATGTGATAATCAAAGTTTAGTTGATTATCTATTGTAACACCTAGTAGTTTAGTGGAACTATCAGGTGTAATGATAGTGCCATTGTCAGACACAATAGAAAAGGAAAGAGGGGCAGATTTAAGGGTTGGAGAGAAAAGTAATAATTTAGTTTTTTGGGGATTAAGGAGACAGATATCTTGGAACCATTTTTCTGCTGCTGTAAAGACTTTTTGGATGGTTTATTTTATTTTATAGATATATATATATATATATATATATATATATATATATATATATATATATATATATATATAAGTACAGTGTGTTTTGTTAATCATTCAGTTTATCCACTGTGATGTGATGGTGTAAATTTGGTCTGATATCTGAGTGATCAAAGTATGGGCAGGAATACTTTCACTTTATAGAGCTGATTGTCCTTTCATGGCAGCTATGCAATCTTGGAATATATAAGCAAGGCAGTGTGGGGGCAAAGACCCTCACATGAAAGCAAGTTTTTGGTTTTATATGTATGTGTGGTTGTGAGTTTCTGTGGATGTACAAATGATCAATAGTGCAGGCCTATTATGATTGAACTTCTGGCATTTATGTTGTAGCAGCATTTGACAATTTAATATTCAATATTTTTGTCTGAATATTTGATGGTCCATGTTTTGAATGATCAATGATTCAGAATATAGTTTTATATATATATATATATATATATATATATATATATATATATATATATATATATATATATATATAGTCTCACACACGCACACACACACACACAGACACACACACACACACACACACTGTGTGTGTGTGTGTGTGTGTGTGTGTGTGTGTATGTAAGACAAATTTACATCAGCTCCATGAAATACACTTGCATTGAAACTGACATAACTGAAGAGCATTCAGTGACTGCAGCTTTCATTGACTATTGAAGGAAATTAAACAAAATAAATGTTTCTGGGGGTTATTAATATAGACTAACTGCAAGACTACACAACAGTGGGGAAAATGAGAAACTTTCTCAACCTCTCTATCAGTCTTGTACTAAGACATACTTACTGATACACTGATTGAGGTCGTGCACACATCCACATGCACACACACACACGCACACACACACACACACACACACACACACACACACACACACACACACACACACACACACACACACACACACAGCTAGATGCACAAACATACACAAGAGCTCATGAACAGACATACATTGCCTACAAAATATCTTGCACAGAAGCACATATGATGTCTACCTTTAATCTTACACTCACTCTGATATTCGCAAATCCATTGCTCATAGACACAAATAAGTTTGGTTAACAATTTTTCAATTCAGCACACATGCCTTCATACTCCAGTCTTACACAATCATGCACATCTGTTTGCTGAAACAGTAATGGATGAAACAGTCTGACAATTCCTATTTCAATGAAAGTAACTTTTCAAATAATTGACTGTAAACCATATCTAAGATATATATATATATATATATATATATATATATATAAATATATATATATATATATATATATATATATATATATATATATATATATATATATATATATATATATATATATATATTAAACCATATCTAAGATATAATATATATATATATATATATATATATATATATATATTTATACATATATGCATAAACGTATATATATATATATATATATATATATATATATATATATATATATATTGAAAAATTATATGAAGTCTTCTGTTGGTTTCTTATTGTTACTTGCATTTACGTGCATACATACTATTTATTGTGACCAACTAGTTTTATTACTGTATTGTGCTAAGTACAATAAATACACGGAGACAACCACTTCAGTTAATACATTTTACTGTTACATTTTCCTTTTGGATCTAGAAGCATGCAACACAGATACTGTCAGCTCTCTATGGCAAATTCCCAAAGCTTATTTATACACACTCATTTTGTACCAAAAAGTCTGATGTTTTTTTTCTCAAAGTCTGATGTATAACAGTTCTTTCTTTATATAGCAGTTTTCCTTTGTTCCCTTGTCCTTGGTTCTTTGTAGTTTGATGATCCATGGAAACTCAGTCTCGCATTATCTGAAACATGGTGTTCCAACTCGCTCCATAAGCCTGACTAGCCTGGTCTGCAAGGCTATGGAGCGCATCATCATGGGACTCATTAACAAAGACACTGGGAACCTCCAAACACTTGACCCGACCCAGTTCAGCTTTGTTAAGGTCAGATCATGTCAACTAAACCTGGTTGACCTCTTCGAGACAGTCACCAAGGCCATAGATGAGGGGAAGGTAGTTCACACAGCCTACCTTGACCTCGCCAAGGCTTTTGACACCATTCCCCACTCGGGAATTATAGAAAAACTCACCAGCCTGAACATAAACCCCTACATCACGAGATGGGTTGCCAGCTGGCTTACAGACAGAACTCACACGGTAAGAATAGTGGGCTCCAGGTTCGACTCTAAACCAGTCACAAGTGGTATCCCACAAGGCTTGGTCCTGGGAATCCTACTGTTCGGCATATACTTCTCAGAAGTACAGGCAAACACAGGAGGACTATGGCCAACCAAGTTCGCCGATGACTGCAAACTGGGAGCCATATTTTACTCTCTGGCTGAAACGGACATTCTCCAAAAGGGCCTTACTGAGACGGACACCTGGTGTCAAATTCATGGTCTCAAGCTAAATGCCAAAAAATGCATAGTCATCCCGTTTGGGAAAAACAAAACACCCATGAATTACCACATAGGTGGCAGCCCCCTTAATACAGAAGAGGTAATAAGAGATCTGGGGACCCAGGTAGATAGTAATCTCTCCTTTGATAATCATATTGCCAAAGTAGTTAGGAAATCCTTCCATGTAGCCCATCTAATTACTAAAGGGTTCGCATCTAGAAATAAAGAGGTTATAGTGCCCCTCTACTCATCACTCATCAGACCCATCATAGAGTACAATGCCCCGTTTGGGATGTACCTCACAAGACACTTCCAACAGCTGAAAAGACCACAAAAGTACCTCACCAAGAGGATTACTGGCCTCAAACATATGTCTTATACAGCCCGACTGGAAAAACTCCAGCTGTACTCAGCGGCATATTGCTTACTCAGAGGTGATCTCTGCCTAACTTACAAAGCCATGTCCAACTCAGAATTGATGGACATGCCCCACCTAAAGAAATCAAAGCCACTGCAAGCCACTCGCTCTAGTAAGCTAAACCTCGCCACAACAATAAATAGAACATGCTGGAGGGATAGATTCCTGTCACAGAGACTCACCATGCTTTGGAACAAAATTCCTAACTACATTAGGCAGAGCCCCTCACTAACACTCTTCAAGAGAAACATTGACGAGTGGATGGGTAACAGAAAATACACCCCTGGGATCACTTCATTGGCTCTTCTTGACAGAGGCTCAGTTAATTAATCAATGGGGCGGCAAAAGCTGACACACACTGACTAGGCTTATAAATGCCCATGGGCAGATAGCCTAGTACCTACCTATGAACCTATGAACCTAATATGCTTGATGCTACATGTCTTTACTTCATTGATGCCCTTCCAGCTGCCGTCTGCGCAGTTATTTTTACAGACTTTGTTTCTCATCTCAATAACATACTCCTTTACATGGATGCCAATATCTAATCAAGCTATATATGCTTGCCAGCACACTTACTATTTTTCTGCATTTTATACTATTTCTAAATTAACCCTTTCATTTTTGCAGCTTTTTATTCAAGCTAATAATCATGCTAGCAACAGTTTGAAAAGACAGTGTATACTAAATAGAACAGAGTACTAATATTCTTTCAGGTCCCCATTTTTTTATTTGTTTGAGGAACGGACTAAACGGCAGTTAAAGAAAAGACTGCATTTGTTTCGTTAGCATTATCATTTACAGCATTTACCACTTTGCTCATATTTACAATCATAACTTGTTGAGTTATTGCAACTCTTTGTAAGCTGCAGCATATAAAACAATTCCAAGCTGTTATTATTATTATGACCCCTAAGACTACTAACACAGAATGTATTAACTAAGTTAGCAATTTGGTCCCAGATGATGACCATCCTTTGAATATGTTCCACCAATTATGGACAGTGTCAGCTTCTGTTTTTTTCTTTTACTATTAACACTGGGTTATTTGAAACTACACATACAAACTGTGGTGCCACTTAAACAAACCTTTTGAAATTTGAAGGGAATATTGTACATTAGTACTATATTGTAATCTGTCTATCAAAGATACTTGTAATGACTTACTAAACAGCAGGATTCCATTATGCTTGTAAATGTACAATCTGTGAGATATTTTGTCCTACTAGTTTTCATGCCAAGCTCTTTTAAATCTGCAAAACTTAGAAATGTAATACTGAAGTGCAATATTGTTTTTGGTATTGCTGTCCTATCATAGTACAAGTGGATGGTCTTTTTACCATTTGATCTGTATGAAGTAGTGGCCTGTTAACCAAAATGGTAAGTGTTTTAACCCACGGTTACTGTGTTGTTTTATATACTGTGACATTTTTGCATGATGTCTTCCCTTGTCAGAACTGCTACATTTTTGAGAATCTAATACAGAGAGAGATGTTTATTGAAATGTTTATGCCAGTCTTTGATTTTTTCTACTTTTATGCATACCTGACCTTGTTTAGCTAACCATGCTGTTATATTTGTGTTAAATGTTATCCTCCCAAAGGTACATGCTGTATGCTTTTTACAACTGAAATTGTCTTGTGTTCTATTTTGTGTACGATTTTCCTAAGTTTTATTCGTGAAATATTGTAATTCCCTTTGTTTTGATGTTCAGAATGATGCAAATGAAATGCAGATGTCTGTGCTGAATGCTGCGTGCCTTGTCTCGCAGCTGCATTTTTATCTATAGTCCTTGAAGCATGTTCCAGACACTGAACATTCAGCTTGTCTCAAGCTGTACCAGAATATATGCATGCTAGCAAACAGAAATACATGTATTGAACTAACTATATTATGTCTACATATATTATATGCAAATAGATGTGCACATGCATTTATACATTTTTAAACATATCTATCACTGTATACATTCCATCTGTTTTATTTTAAATAAAAACTGTCTATATTAGTATGTACTTTTTAGTCAAGTTATATTGCTATTAACTAGAAACACATTGGGAAACAAAACCTTTAGTTTTCTTTTAATACAGCAAGTTAACACAGTTTAATATTGTCAACACAATGATGACAACCATTACTATTAGAACTGGATGAATCTGAATATGACTCTATACAGTGATGTCCTATACAGTAATTTATTGAAAATGCTTGAGGATTTTATTGCAAAGGCATTGCAGTCTTGTTTTTTGAAAAAAAAAAAAAAACACATATGTCACAAATGTCAAGCTTTGAACTGTTACTCTATTTACATAGATAAACCATTTACTATATACTGTACAGAATACACTTGCTTGTACAGATTGTTTTTGCATGTGTATATACATGGCTGTAATGTACACTTAGTCCAGTTTCCAAACTTAGCATTAAACTGAAGCCTGCTAATTACATTACTTGAAACATTAAAATGTATTTTTGGTATTACCACTTTGTACTTTTATTTTAGTCTCTTTTGCAGTACTGTTTACACAGTTAGTGTAAAATTGAAAGTATGCCCTTCCCCCCCGTAGTATACATTATTTTATTGCAGTATTGTTTATTTGCTTTATGCTGTGAGAATTGAATGTATGCTTGTCCTTCGGCTGTTACCTAGACTGGTCGTACACATTTGTTCATTTTTTGGCCATTTTTACAAACAAAATATTTTTGTGAAGCTTTTGCTGTTGCCTGTACTGTCAAAGTTCTAGTAGGAATCGCTTTTACTCATTTTGAAAAGACGTTTACTGCTACAAGTAAATATTTCTACCCTCCCTTTTTTGTTAAGGGACCTGCATAATTTATTTTAACTGCATACCATAGCCCATGTACTGACTGTACTCGTAGTATTTACTTGCAGACTTTTGTTCTTTTTACTTAATGCTGCACGTGAATATTTAACAAAAATGTTTTAGAAAAACGTAAGCCATTTGACCTGACAACCAGTCTTGTTTCCTTGACCTTATAAATGTCAGTATCAGTAACATTTTATGTTATGCAACATTCGTTGTAACTACCCATTCCAGCCTGCTTTAACTCTTTACTAACCAGATTATATTTGTCAGTATTTTGTTCTGCTGACTTTAAAGCTCTTATGCACTTCTGAAAAAGTGTTTGCATATGTTGTCTGAACTTTTTGAACTCACTCTGACTGTGTCTTAGAAGTTTATTAAATGTTTTTGTCAGTTCACCATGAACCTTATCTCAGTTTTTATCTGTTTTGTAATGTGCAGTGGTTTTATGCCACTTTTATTTAGCAAGATGAACAAAAGATTTTCTACATAACTGACTTGACTGATATTGTAACTCTGAAATCAACATTTTACATGTGGTGACAGGACATAATGCATCTGGTTGTTTACTATTATTTTTATGACATTGCACCAGAAAGCAGTTTTATATAACTTGCACAATAAACGTTTACTGCCATACTAGTGATGTTGCTGTTTAAGATACCAGTCAAACGTACATAAAGCATTGACATGAACTTTACCTAGTAAAGTACTACATGTGCTACAGTTATGTTTATACCAATCTTTAAATCCTGACTATACATGTGCTGGACTATTATTACTGTCTACCTGAAAGGTAGTTTTACATTTAATACTTTTCTGTCTAATGGCATCCATGCTGTAGAATGAGAAACAAAAAGAGAATTACCGGTTTCTGTGTGGAAGGTGATCAAGTCTTCCCTCGAGAAAATGTGGAAAGTCCCTCGTTGATTCTCCCAAAAGTTGGTCAAACACAGCTGCCATATTCAGTTGTGTGAATGTACAGGACCTGTTGAATCTGCAGAGATGCACTGTTCTGCTACTGGATACTGTGCAGAAGAAGGAGGCAAACATTTGCACTGGAACTGAATAAAATAAAAAAAGAAGCTGTAGTTGTCACAATAAGAAACCATTTGGTCTGTCACCTATGACTCGCCATTTAAGAATTATGTACTGCCTTCTGTTGGTTTCTTGCTGTTACTTGCATTTACTTGCATGCATACTATTTATTGTGACCAACTAGTCTTATTACTGTATTGTACTAAGTACAATAAATACACAGAGACAGCCACTTCATTTATTACGTTTTACTTTTACATTTTCCTTTTGGATCTACAAGCATGCAACACAGATGCTGTCAGCTCTTTATGACAAATTCTCAAAGCTTATTTATACACACTCATATTTATACCAAAAAGTCTGATGTTTTTTTCTCAAAGTCTGATGTATAACAGTTTTTTTTTGTATAGCAGTTTTCCTTTGTTCCCTTGTTCTTGGTTCTTTGTAGTTTGATGATCCATGGAAACTTCGTCTCACGTTATCTGAAACGTGGTGTTCCAACTTTATCTTGCTTGATGTTATATCTCTTTACTTCGTTGATGTCCTTCCAGCTGCCATCTGCGCAGTTATTTTTACAGACTTTGTTTCTCATCTCAGTAACATACTCCTTTACATGGATGGCAATATCTAATCAAGCTATATATGCTTGCCAGCACACTTACTGTTTTCCTGCATTTTATACTATTTCTAAATTAACACTTTCATTTTTGGCCGTCTGCCGGTGTTGCCAGGCATTTTACGTCGGCAAGACTGAAAGGCAGTTAAAATGGCGCATTTATGAATATCAATATGATATTCAGAAATTAAACAGTAAAAACGCTCTATACAGGCATACTACTTCATGTGAGGGAGCAATGTTTATGTTTTTTGTATTGGAATCTGTGCCTATGGACATTCGGGGTGGACCTTGGGAAGCTAGACTTGCCCATAGGGAGACCTTTTGGCAGATATTTTTAGAATCTAACAAGTTCCCTGGTCTTAATGATTCTATCTCTATTGTTCCCTACTTGAAACTCAAGGCAGGGAAAATATAAAGGGGTGAGGTTCTATAGTTACAACATATTTCAATACATTTTAATATTTTAACAATTGATTTGTTAGTTTTGTATTTACATTTGTACTCAACTTCAAATGTAAAACAAATATGTATTTGTATAACATATTTGTTATATATATTTTTTGCATATTTTTTTTTGTATTTATATTTTTTGCATTTATAATTATTGTATTCCACATTTTGGCAAACTTGTCATCATTTATATATACATATTTTTATACATACATTTTAACATATACATTTATATTCTACCAAATATATCTATATAACTTGTATTTTAAAAAAAATTTTAGATAGGTTGTTGCTTTAATACGAAGTGTACTATGTATTAATTATTCAATTATACTAATTGCAGTATGTATTTAAGCAGTGCATTTTGTATTGGCTTTATCTGAAGAAGTCGTATTTTCGATGAAAACGTGTTTTTCCAATATCTGTGACGTTAATAAACTTGTTTTGGAGCTACGTGGATCCTTATTGTGAGCAGTGGCGTTTTGGTACTGGTGGTGGCTGTTTCCCGGACCAGTTTGCTGTGCTTGGTTGGTATTTCTAAATTAACACTTTCATTTTTGCAGTTTTTTATTCAAGCTAATAATCATGCTAGCAACAGTTTGAAAAGACAGTCTATATTAAATAGAACAGAGTACTAATATTCTTTTATATATATATATATATATATATATATATATATATATATATATATCAATAAGGATCTATGTTAGAATGTCGAATGCCCATAACATCGACGTTCATAACATTAATCTGAAAACACCAAAATGGCACAATAACAAATCCCAAATCATCAACAATGCAATTTTTTTTGCTGGGGAGAGCCACTCTTCACCCTACATCCCCCAACTACTTATTTAACAGATCCAAGGTTGCACTACAGCTGAGAATAGGCAAAACCCCAGTCCCAGCTGTACCACAATCTCACACAAACACCCACTAACACTGCACAATATTTTAGGATTTCTTTTGTTACCTCAATGTTTTGGCACTTCAATATGGTGCCATTTTGGTGTTCTCATATTGATGTTATGAATGCTGATGTTATGCATAGTCAACGTTCTAACACAGATCCAGATATGCATATAAATATATGCATATATAAGTGGTAAAAGGGTCACATAGATACAGTAAAAACTGCAAGAAAGATCCAGCTAAGCTAGCGTCCTTAATGTGTAATACCATAAACCTCTTGCAGTGAAGGTCCATGAGTTATATGATATATATATATATATATATATATATATATATATATATATATATATATATATATATGTGTGTGTGTGTGTGTGTGTGTGTGTGTGTGTGTGTGTATATATATATATATATATATATGGGTCTACTGCAGTTGATTGAAAACTCACTTGATTGAAAATGAAATTACTAGGACCACTTCACTGAAAGCTCACTTAGCTGAAAACTCATTTCTTTGAAACTCATTTTGTTGAAAGTTATAAATGGCCTTTTCCCCACTGTAGTGCGACCCTGGAGTTAGTACATAAAGTAAGGGGGTGTGTGGGGGCGCACATCCCCCCACATTGGGGGATGTGAGGGGCGTAGCCCCCCACATATTATAAACATTTTAAACTATACACCGTGATACTTACAAGTGCAATAAATAACTGTTTCCAAAAGAGAATATATAACCAAGATATGGGGGGGCTTTGCCCCCCAGACCCCCCAATGTGGGGGCTGTGCCCCCCACATTCCCCCTTACTTTATATACTAACTCCAGGGTCACACTACAGTGTGGAAAAGGCCATTTATAACTTTCAACAAAATGAGTTTCAGTCAAGTGAGTTTTCAATGAAGTGAACTTTCGGTGAAGTGGTCTTAGTAATTTCATTTTCAATCAAGTGAGTTTTCAATCAACCATAGTAGACATATATATATATATCTATATATATATATATATATATATATATATATCTATATATATATATATATATATATATATATATATATATATATATATGTGTGTGTGTGTGTGTGTGTGTGTGTGTGTGTGTGTGTATAGGGTCTATATCAGTACATTGAACTGTCATTTCAATGAATGGCATTTCATCAGAAATGCCATTCATCGAATTCCCTGTCATGTGCCCCCCACACTCCCCACTAATTATATATACCAACTCCGAGATCTCACTACAGTGAAGAAAGGGCAAATTTCCTGATCCTCACTGTACCGCAATTTCAGTATGAACAATTCGATGAATGGCATGTTCGATGTAATTGCACTGAAAATGTCATTTGCTATATCTATCTATCTATCTATCTATCTATCTATCTACACACACACACACACACACACACATGCACACACACACACACACACACACACACACACACACACACACACACACACACACACACACACATATATATATGTGTGTGTATATATATATATATATATATGTGTGTGTGTGTGTGTGTGTGTGTGTGTGTGTGTATATATATATATATATATATATATATATATATATATATATATATATATATATATAAAGTGCAAAAAAGGGAAGAATAGTTGTACAGGAGCAATATTCATATGTGGTTTACTAAAACAGACTATTGTCATAACTTCTTATACAAGATCTGTGTCAAAGATCATTTTGCATTCTTATTAAAAATAAGAAAACAGGATTCAAGCTGGTACTGCTTTGGCTTTTTGCCATTGTTTAAACCATGGTTTATTAAGATGAAATAAAAGATAAGTGCTTTTGCCCTTGTCAGAGCTTCATCAGATCCAAGTTATACATAGTAGTAATGAGTAATATATACCTTTCTATCAGTGGCGGCTGGTGACTTCAAATCCAAGGGGGGGCTGCAGGAGACAGTTGAATGGGTGGGGTCAATGGGAAGGGGTGAGGCCAACTTGAAATGGGAGGAGCTATGCTCAAAACCTCAAAAACTGTAACTTTAATTAAATACGCTGCCTGGGTGCCAAACCGTCATTATGAGAGTCTAATCAAGACAAAATGAAGTGTAGAAGAAAAAAATGTCAATGCATTGGCTGCATGACAGCTTGCTTAATATCTAAATGGAAACAAAAAGGTTGTGAGGCATGAAAAAATAAATTACTTTTTAAATACATTACTGGAATGCCAGTCAAAATCAAGTATGAGAAAAACAAGCAGCACTCAACTCAAACCACTTCTCCTTGCACTGCAGTTCTAATTATAATTTATATTCAGCTTTATTAAAGTACCAAGTAACATGCTGAAAGTAGCAATCTCTGTGATGCCCCCACTTGTAAAAATGTTTCTTATCCAAGAAAGACCTGCTGCCTGACAACAACTATCTACTTGTTTCATGGGGAAAACATGATCAAAGTAAAAAATGAAAAGCAAACAAGAAACCAGCTAAAGATACATTGCTTAAAGGATTACTGCACAGGTTATGGATCACGCATGATAGATTGGCATTATGTTTAGTTTGCAGGTGAAGCCTGCAAAGATGACTGCAAGTTTCCAACAAATGTAATGAGCTTCTTAAAATAATGTAATCCTGTTGTTTATTACAAATACTGTCATATGCATTTCAATACCCAAGGGTTATACGTTATCTAGTTATGTAAGTATTCTCTGTATGGCAACAACAGAAAGGCTTTTAATGTTGGCAATTCTTTAACAGTATGCTTATTAAAGCTTACTTGCATCTTACAATCTCAGACAAGCTTACCTGATGGTCATTAAAGCATTGCTACTTAAACACAGGGCAACAGGCACTTTCTGAATAATAAGCATAAATCAACATTATAAAAATATGACAGAAACTAGAACATTTTGCAACATCAAGGACGATGAAAAGCCACTGTAGTACTTGTGTCTACCTTGGATGGGGGGATACTCTGCATATTTACACTGCATACCTGCTCCTTGCCTTGCTTGGACACATCCCGAGTCACTACATGGGGGAGTGGGTTGCTTGGCCTGGACACATTTGTCATACCTCTCAACCTCAGAGCAAGAAATCTGGACAAAGCCATACACAGAAGTGGGACAAAGGCCCAAAAATAAGGACAATTTTTAAATATTGCTGTTACAAACTTAGAAAGATAGTAGAATAGTAGGTTTTTCATTAGTATGAATTTTCTGAAAGGCATGAAATCTGAAACTCAAATGTCTGTCATTATTTTCTAACTTCAGTCTTTATTGATTTGCCACTAATTTGCCAAAAAAACACAATTTTATGAAAAATGAACCAAAAATGTTAAGCATAAATATAAAATAGCCACACAATACAGCTGAGAACCTGTCAAAGAAGGGATACTTTTTTAATATTAGTACTGCTAACTTGAGCAGCTGACAAAATAAAGAATCTACATGCATTTCTGAAATAAAAGTAATCTATAATTATTACAGTTATTTATTAATTGTAAAGCCTCCACGTTTGTGGAGGGATTATTAGGGGAAGAGCAACATTTTGAGCCAAAATCGGGGACAGTTGAAAGGTTTGGATATGGCTAATTCTATAAAGCAATTTATTTGCACATACCTCTCACCCTGTTAATGCAGGAAATCTGGACAAGGCCAAATATATTGGGGGAATATATAAACAGTACTAAAAATTTCTCTTGTATAAACTGAGACAATTGACAGAATAACAGGTCTTGCTTTAGCATACATTTTTCTGAAGGTTATGAAGTCTGAAACTCAGTGTCTGTCATTATTTAGTGACTTATTTCCTAAATGATTTGCCAGAAAACCACACATTTTATGAGGAACAAACCAAAAATAAGAAGCAAAAATCTATTCATTATGTGAAAATCTGGACAGTTGAGAGGTATAGTTCAGCCGGCACTGTCTTTGAGTTTGCCGCCCTTCCCCCTCACAAAATCATGCTCGAATGGAGCCTCCCCCTGCAGCCATTCCAATGAACCATTACTTCACTATTTCACCCCATTTACCATAAACACTAATGTGCATACTGCTTTACTTCTACAATGATTTGGACTTCATTTGAAAGTTTTATTTTGCATTTTACAGCACAAACACAAAGACATCTGCTAAACAAAGCAATGCAGTCTCACTATGAAAACAGACTTAGCATTGAAACTTCTCTGCCCTTGAAACTCACATTCATTGAAACAGCATTGAAATCCATATCCAAAGAAAATACATTTGGCTAGTGGCAGATAAAGATTAACTTTGGGCTATTTTCAAATGATAGGCCCCTTGCACACAAAACATACATGTGTTCTGTGATGCACCTTCCTGATTGCATTAAATTATATTCCTTGTATAATACAGTACAGTTGTTAGAGGGTGTTTTAAATTTATTGTTTTGAACATTTTTCCAGTAAATAGAGAAACAAAATGCATGCACCAATAATGACAAAACTGTCCAATTGAGAACATTTCCATCATAAAAGTCTACTCAAACTTCTACAGTCCACCAGTATCAGTAAATATGCACAATCTCTACAGAAGTAAAAGTCATCTAAATAATTCCACATTAAAAAGATCTGTAAGTAATGAAGAGGTTGCTGCTAGCAAACAACTTTATATTTCATTGTTTCATCTATAAATAAAGTGCTTGTTAAGGAATAAATTGCCTATGAGCTCTTTTGAGTGTGTACCTTTAACTCCTAGTCGGCGTGGCTTCAACATTTAAAAACGGAAGTTATCACCTTACATTTTTAACAAATACCCATTGACAGAGGTCATATATCAATATAATTGTGTTTGCTATCATGTATGCTTCAAGATAAAATTTTCCGATACCTTGTATGTAACATGGTTTTGGAATTATTATTGCAAATATGAACAGACAATATTTGACGCCTAGAGGAGCAGTAGGGTGTAACTGCAGAAACGCCTGGGGTCGTCACTCGGCTGTAATGAGTTACATTAAAAAATGATAAGCTAGTAATATTGCAATAGGGAATGGATGGCAAATAATGGACGGGTTCATAGTTACTAGGTATCTTTGCCAAAGAAGACATTCTCAAGATGGCAGCATCCACCCCGTTTACAACACAGTACAATATCAACAATGCATCTACATACTGTGGGAGTAGAACCCGCAGCCTTCCGCATCAAAAGCAAGTACATTTCCTGTTGTGCTATTAGCAATGCAAACAGTCTCAGCATAAGCAGCACTAAACTTCTCTTCTCTTGCAGCTCTCAGCTCCTTGTAAAATCTACTCGACACTCAGCTGTATATCTCAACTTTGCAACACAAGAAATCTGGAAAATGCCAAAATGTATTGGGGAGGGACAAAAGCCCCAAAACCAGGGACACATTTTAAACATGCTTGTATAATCTTGGAAAGTTGCTAGAATAAAATGCTGTGTTACCACCATACATTTCACTGCCAAGTTTTGAACCCAGGATCCTGTGCAAAACAGTCAGAGCAACATACCACTATGCCATATCAGCTGTTTTGCAAAAGAGAGGAAGACTGAAACTTAAATAGCTACCATTTAGTGAATTCAGTTCTCACCACAGCTGTCAACCTCTTAGAACAAAACACCTGGACAAAGCCAGTAATGGGGGAATACAGCCCTCAAACATATTCAGTGAATTCCGTTCTCACCATAGCTCTCAACCTTAGCAAAAAAAAACCTGGATGAAGCCAATAATGTTTGAATACAGTCCCAAAAATAGGGACAAATTTCAAATATTCATCTTATAAACTTAGAAAATTGCTAGAATAAAACATTTTGTGTTGTTATGTACTTTCTGAAGAATATGAAGTCTGAAATTCAAATGCCTATCAATTTTTTTTTATTTAACATTTGTTAACCAGAAAAGTCTGACTTGGAACAAAAGCCAATTTTTAGCAGAGACCCAGGGAGAAATACTGCAGACACATGTCTTTGTAACATGGGAGGACACCAGAGCAAACCCACACAAACACAGGGAGGACATGCAGACTCCACACAGAAGGCACCCCAGCCAAGAATCAAACCAAGAACCTCTAGCTATGTGGCAACAATGCTACCACTGCACCATCAACTATTTAAGGAATTAGGCACTCAGAAACCACAGATTTTGCAAGGAACAGAACAGAACAAAATATGAGGCAAAAATCTCCAAATGTTTCACAAATGGTGGTTGGTAAGGAATTCAGACTCTTGTTACCTGTAGCCAAGATACAGGATTCAAGCACCACCAGCAGGTATCCTGAGTTCTCTCTAGCCACCAGTACCCACTGAGTGTGGCATCACACACACACCTTTCCATCTTTGAATCTTGTACCTGCCAAATGCAATCTGTACTGATAAGGCAGCAGTCCAGATTCACTTTGTATGAAGGATTTGGAGGACTGTACCATTGTGGTTCACAGCTTGGGGGCTGCAGTCTGATATTACGAGCCACCACTGCTTTGTATTTTCCATTTAAAAGGATGTGTGCAGTCTGCATCTTTATTGTGATTGGTGCTGTTTACTCCTTATCTAAATTAGTTCAAAGTCACTGTGTATCTAGCTGTTGATCAGTGTGCTAGGTATAATGTCAAATAATAATGTAAGCATCTAGTTCTGCATTTTTGTTACATTGCTATAGTATATAATAAAACATGATAGTGAGACTAAACTCTTTCTGAAATATGGTGTTACTTATGTGTGCATGTGTGTGTGTGTGTGTGTGTGTGTGTGTGTGTGTGTGTGTGTGTGTGTGTGTGTGTCTGTGAGTGTGTGTGGTTTACTATCAAAATTTAGAATTAAGGTTTAGCGAACACAGGAATGCCGAATGGCAGTTGGCTCATTCCCATGTTTCTGAACATTAGTTGAGTGAGAGTCCACATCAGCGAATGTCACTGTACATGTGCATTCACTGATATGTACTCAATGTTATGACTAGAGAACGCAGATTGGGAAATGTATCCCTTTCCTCACTGTACTGCGATCAAGGAGTTGGACTATATAGTGTACAGGGGGTGGGGGGGCACAGCCACCCACAGAGTGGTGCAGGTAAGCTTGCCCCCCTGCAAAAATGTGAATCGCAGTGTAGAATTTACACTCACCTTTCTTCCTATACAGACTTCACGTTCGATATTCAGTGAAAATGTTGAATCTACTGAATTCCTTCATCAGATTTGACATTTTCACCTACTTAATATGCAGGAATTCAATGTTGACATTTGATGTTAAATACATTTTTTATTGTCAATGTCCAGATTTTGATAGTTCACACACACACACACACACACACACACACACACACACACACACACACACACACACACACACATAGGTTTGTTTGTGTGTGTGTGTGTATATATATATATATATATATATATATATATATATATATATATATATATCTTTTTTTGTTTGTGTATATATATATGTATATATACATATATATATATATATACATATATATATACATATATATATATATATATATATATATATATGTATATATTAAGAGATTCTTACACACACACACACACACACACACACACACACACACACACACACACACACACACACACACACACACACACACACACACACACACACACACACACACACACACACACAGTTAACTGATATGCACCTTATCAATCTGTAGTAAGAATTCATTCAGAGTTCATTAACTTGATGAGAGCCTATCATTGCTCCATAAGTCTATGACAATGGACATGTGTGTACCATTTACGTACATATGAAGAGGACTGCACATTGTGTGTTTTCTCTGACAAAGAATATAAGATTCAGCTATTTTCCTCACTGTTATGCAATGTCAATATATTTAATATTGTAGGAGTATCAGACAGAAGGTAGCTTGCCTCCTTACAAAAATGTATTTTTTAATATTATTGGCAGTTGATATGTGATATGTGCCAAAATTTTCAGTAAATGTTTTATGTGTTATATTGAATCTCACTGAAGTACACATCAAGGATTTAACAGAGATCTTATCTATGAGTATAGGCAATGTTATTGAATATTAATTTTCTCAACCAACAAGTAATCTAAAAATCGAAAACTAGATTCAGTGTGAATATATAGCATCTTACCACAACTTATCATTCATAACGAACTACGAAACACATTTGTACGGTCTTCAGAAAGGTGGCACTGTACAGCATGCTACTCAAGCTGTAATAGTACAATGCACTATTTAACTTCTGTCTGCTTTTACTCACTATTATGTTTTTATGTGGTCAACGCTAACACCACACCCCTGGAAAGGGGCAGCTTCATACCCACCCCCTTACTTACTCCATGATTTTACAACTACGTTAGCAACGGAAATCAACAAATAGTGGATCAGTCCTGACATACTATCAGACAATCCACTGGACAGTGATTTCAAGCACCAATAAATGTGTATATGCACTCATTGTCCACCTACTCCTCCGAGCCTAGCCCAGCAAAATAAAAGACTGTACAATACTCCAGATACATATGCTAGGAGTGATAAACAAATTCTTCTTAATATAGTATGACATTAACTTCAATACTTAGCAAATTGACAGCATGCAGGGCAATAGCAGCAAACTGACTGGTAAACAACATTCAGTGCTCCCATTAAAACACATGTTGGAGCATCTTGGCCCCCTTATATATGTATTCAGTATGGCTCAAGGGGTGTGCATAGTACGGATATTGCCACATGCCCTGGGATATTGTGGTGTAAGCCAAAAGGATAAGTGCTTTATAATCCCTGGATATACAGTTATATATGTATAGTGCATACTTCCAAGTGCTTTATTGCACTTATCAAATGGGCATCTATATGTTTTTTTTTATTTTATATTTAGTAGTTTATGTATAATTATAATTACACGTTTCCCGGTGCATTTTAATGTAAAGTAGTTCCTCTGCCCATTTTAACTAACTGATTGCCGTGCAGGGTTATAACTTTATAACTATGGGGAATTTTGGTATGTTGTTTTAGGGCAGTTATTCAAGAGACTTTTTTGTCAAACTGTTGTGTTCAGTTGTACAGTCCATTTTACAAGCAGGTGCTGATATTACATAACATTTCAGCTGAGCTCTGGCAAGTGGCTGAGTTCAGATGAGGAGACTAAATGCACTGTGCCTCATAAACACATACACTGCTTTTCAGCTAACACATTCTTCAAAAATATTCACACAAATAATGAATCTGGAGGCAACTCTAAGAACCAAAAGGTATGTATATGCAAACAATAATACTCCCCATACCATTGTTTTTTAAATTTAGTTTAGCTAATGATTTTTTGCATTTTAAAGGTATTCACAAATGTAATAATGTTGCTGACAACTCCCAATAACAGAAAAGCACATGTATGTATATATTAATGCTTCCCCACCCTCATCATTTTCCTTAACTTGTCTTACCTTATGATAAGATTGTTGGCTTTATTTAATTAGGTTTCTAATATAATTTTTGCATGTGAGTTTTTTTTATTTCTTTTTTAATATGTGTTTGTATTCGTGCTGCTTTACTTTTATGTAGTGTAGCTTCAGATTTACCTCTTTGGTCAAACAATCCCAGGATTTCAGGAAGAACCTCTTTGGTCACATTAACGACCATAGTAAAACGGTTCTATTTAGACAATGCAGTATTTTGCCATTCAGAGACATATTAGCTGCAATGAGGAAAGACCTGTATTGGCTAATTTGCAGGGCTCTGAATCGCTGTTATTTAGCACTTTCCTTTGGTAATTAACAGTGGTGACCATCGCATTATGTTAGCACAGGCACCCCATCTCTCTCACACACACACACACACACACACACACACACACACACACACACACACACACACACACACACACACACACACACACACACACACGCACGCATGCATGCATGCACACTACATATCTGATACCTGTTCCTGTGTTGATAGAATGTTCCGATATCTCCTTTGTCCAGCCTCGTAAATCACAGATGTTTACAGTCAGTCATTAATGCCAGACATTAGAGTATCACGTCATGTCCTTCAGTAAATCTGTGGTAGTACACATCTTTTATACCATCTAATGTCTACGTTTGAAGGAGAGCTAAATAACTTCCATCCCTGATTTTGTCCCACAATTAATTTTGGCTTTGTCCTGATTTCTTGTACTAGGAGGTTGAAAGGTATGGCTAATGTTCTCTGACCTCCTTTGTAAGTCATAAACTATTGCAAGCATTGAATAATACCAGAGATCATCATTATATTAAAAAAAATCCCTGCTGCACTAACTTCTAAGTTGGTATACTGGGTTAATGCTGACGTGTCTTGTGGCAGGGGTGCATTAGCACTTTTTTTAAAAATTCTTAATGTATTTTACATTAGGTCTCTGATGTCTAGCAGTGGTGCTGAGGACTGATAGCCTCTGTGGAAGGTTAAAGGGTACAGTTTTGGAATCCTTTTTAGTGCCTGTATGCTACGCTACATATAGTATCCCTGGTTTCTAGTGGTTCCCCTCATTACATTTTTTTTCTCATTAAGTTATCCCTTGTGTCTAGTGTTCTCTCCATTCATATCTTCAGAGCTCTCCCTGGTATCCCAGCTAGTGGTTTCATTACTCTCCTAAGTGCTGTTAAGGCATGTAACTAAGGAGTTATATCTAGTGGTTAGTGGTTCCCTGTTCCACTTTTTTCTTTTGTTAATAAGTGCCTTTAAGATTTGCAGTATGAGTAGCCCTGTTGTCTAGTGTTACCCCAAACCTACATTACATGTAAGTGCCATTGGGGCACGTGATTGCAGTGTAGTTCCTGGTAACTAGTGTTCACCCTATCCCAAGTCTTCAGTTATATCCCTTGTGGCTAGTGTCGACCCTTCCCATATTTTCAGTCATATCTTTGCTGGCTTGTCTGCCCCGATCCAATGTTGCAGCCTTTGCTTATTAGTCTAGGGGTAAGTGGAAGATTGACAGTCATCTCAGCCTACACACACGCGTGCACACACACACATACACACACACACACACACACACACACACACACACACACACACACACACACACACACACACACACACACACACACACAAACACATTCACACATTCATTCCATATTAACACATACACACGCAAGCATGCCACTCACACCCCAGCCTACCCCTCACTAATGTTCCTACTGATACTTCCCAGGCAGACACACAGTCACACATGTAGCTCCTAACATCAAACACCCCCAACACTACCTGACTGCTAAACTCCCCAGCATGTACCTCTACTGCACTGGATGAACATGGCCTTTTGGCCTTGTTCATTACTGTGATTGGCCAGAAGCAGCCATCCTAGTGATTCTCCATAAATGCTTGACTGCAGGCAGTTCCAGGGGAGAACACATGGCAAATTATATTATGCCTCTCCTTCAGACTGCCTCATTATCATCTTGCACAGCCGTGGAGATAGCCCACCATGGTGTTGCATAGCTGTTGTAGAGCTGTCTCTGAATAGAGAAAGGTTATCCTGAGGTGCACACATCGCATACACCTCATGGTAACCTTTTTAAATTTGGGGCAAAATCTGGCAGAGTCCTTCTATTGCACCTGCGTGTGTGTGTGTGTGTGTGTGTGTGTGTGTGTGTGTGTGTGTGTGTGTGTGTGTGTGTGTGTGTGTCTGTGTGTATGTGTGTGTAATTTGACTCTTAGGTTACAGTCGCTATTATTGCTTCATATTATCATGCTGTTCACTTCCTGTCTGTTTTTACAGTGATTCATTCCTGGTTGTGGAGTTAATGCTTTCACTTTCATGAGGAGCTTATTTTTTTACTTTTTCTTTTTGATGTCATTCTTCCTCATCAGTTAATATAGTTAAATTAGGCTTTAGTGTTTTTATTTGTATAAACAGAGTTATAGATCCTCGATATAGCACCCATCAACACTAGGTTGCAAAGCAGGAAAAAGTATCTTCTCCAATCTGGCACCCCTCCCATCTCTAAGAAGGAATGCCAGTTCCTAACACCCTCATTCTCTGCTGTCCCACCATCACAAGTAAAAATTTAAAGGAAAACACAAAAAGGGATCTTCCAATCACACCTCCTAGAAGGAGTGCCAGTTCCTAACACCATAATAATAATATAAAAAATACATATAAATAATATAAAAAAATACACATAAAAAATAATTTTAAATTTTATCCCTCCAGAATCTACGCCAACCCTATCGCACCACCAGACCACTAAGATCCAGCAACAAAAATCACTTGCAGATCACTAAAGCCAATAACTCTGCTGGTGAAGCACTATTCCCTTGCACCATAGCCAAATTATGGAACTCCCTCCCACCCACAATTACCTCCATACCATCATGCACCCACTTCAAAACTTTACTAAAAGCACACCTAAAAACATGCTGGCTATGCCCTTGCAACTCCCACTCTAATATCACCCTCCCCATCCAACCACTACCTTTCTTTAGACTCCACTAACTACCTTGATTATAGCAAGCTCAGATGCTCATAAGCCAGTACTTATTATACATCAGGAACTTCTTCTTGTAACATTTGTTAATGTCTGTTATGTACTTCACAGATAAAGATTCTAGTTGTCTACTGATGTACTATGTTCTTTATCTGTAAATATGTTGTAAGTAATTGCTATGTAAATTGTTAATCGCTATGTAATCCAATGTAACTACTGTCTGTTTATTTTAACTGTGGAGCTTTTCTCCACGGGCCTCCGCTGAAAATGGACCTACGTCCAGTCAGACACTCCCGGTCAACAAATATAAATAAATAAATAAATAATGCTCTGTTGTCCCACCATCACAAGTGAAAATGTAAAAGAAAAAACAAAAAACGGATCTGCCGATTGTGCCGCTAACATCTTGCACCTAGGGTGGCTGTTTCCTTTGCTCCACCCTAGTTTTACTTCTGCCTGAAAAGTGTATTTAAATTGTGTGTGTGTGTGTGTGTGTGTGTGTGTGTATAAAAAAAAAAAAAATATATATATATATATATATATATATATATATATGGGTGTACTTTTGAAGAACGGAAGTTCACTACTTCTAACTTCAAAAGTACACCCACACTAACGCGAAAGTGCACTTTCACGAACCCACTAGACCGAATGGGCTAGCAATCACGGACCTTAGGGTTAGGGCACGGGTCATAGTAAGGGAATAGCCCTACTAGCTATCCCCTTACCCTAACCCTAAGGTTCGTGACTACCACGCGACAGTGGAAGACATTCCAAATCATGCTATGTCCTCCACTGTGGTGCGATAGTCACGGACCTTAGGGTTAGGGCACGGGTTAGGGTAAGGGGATAGTTAGTAGGGCTATCCCCTTACCTTGACCCATGCCCTAACCCTAAAGTCTGTGACTATCGCATGACAGTGGAAGACATTCCAAATCGGGCTATGTCCTCCACTGTGGTGCGATAGTCATGGACCTTAGGGTTAGGGCACGGGTTAGAGTAATGGGATAGTTAGTAGGGCTATCCTCTTACCTTGACCTGTGCCCTAACCCTAAGGTCTGTGACTATCGCACCACAGTGGAGGACATAGCCTGTTTTTCAATGTCTTCCATTGTGGTGCAGTAGGTTCGGTCTAGTGAGCTTAAGCGAAAGTGCGCTTTCATTAAAGTGCACTTTTGCTTAAGTGGGGATGTACTTTCCCATTTCGAAAAAGTGAATTTTCGTTGTAGGAAAGAACACCCATATATATATATATATATATATATATATATATATATATATATATATATATATATATATGTGTGTGTGTGTGTGTGTGTGTGTGTGTGTGTGTGTCTGTATACATATCCCACCAGAAAAAAGACTATGACAGTCTAGCTCAGTCTTTATATAGGCTGTAGATCACTGTGATATATATATATATATATATATATATATATGTATATATATATATATATATATATATATATATATATATATATATACACACACACACCGGATGTCTGCAGATGGCATCAGTTCTGCTGATAATTGTCAGATGGTTGCGAGTTCATCATGCTTTAGTACAGCAAATGGCAGCCCCATGGCATAGGACCCTTCAATGGTATCCTACCAGTTATCAACTCTGCTGATGACAGCTTACCAGATATTTTATTTATTTATTCATTAATTTATGCATGGTTTGTTGACTAGGTTAGTCCCACTAGGCCAGTGTCCTCTTTTCAGAGGAGAGCAGACCTGAGGTGGTATGCATATTGACTAGGAGGAAATTTTGCTAGGGCACAAGCAAAATTCCTCTAATCTTTCAATCACTTGGAGCTACCATGGGGCTATGCTTCGGATGTGAAGGTGGTGCAAGGACTGAGGATCATACCACTCAAGCTCTTAATCCAAGAAATCTGGACAAAGCCTGACATAATGGGGAGATAGAGGACCAAAAATAAGGACAGATCTCAAATATTGCTCTCATAAACTTAGAAATTAGCTAGAATAACAGGGTTTGTGTTAAAATGCATTTTTCTAAAGGATGTGAAGTCTGAAACTGAAATGTATGCCATTATTTAGTCATGTAATTCCTCGGATTATCCCAGTGATATTCTAGAAAAATCACAAATTTTATGAGGAACAGACTGAAATTTTGAGGGAAAAGTCTGGGCATTCTGCAGAAATCTGGATAGTTGAGAGGTATGCTGAGGATGCACTGAGGAGAAAATATGGTTCAGTTGTTGAACGGAATTTATATTCTTATCTGGCTTTCAGAATTAGTTAATGGATATATGAAGTGGCATATCAGGATGGAAAAGGTAGTTCATCAAGGCTGTCTGACGAGCAGAATCATTTTAATGCTATTGTTTGTATGACTGAGTGTAAGTTGTTAGGGCAAGTATTGTTTATGACAGATGTGAAAGTACCAGTTGTTTTCAGTTATGCTGTTGATTTCTTATTGGGTAACAACAAAGTATGGGTTACAGAGGCAGGGAAAGTTGTGAAACAAGTTTATTTTTAATTGGCTTGACTTTGAATGTCAAAATGATTTTCACACTGAGCTAATCGAAGGAAGGACACTGAGCAAACTCGGAGCTATAATATATAACATTAAGTATCCTGTTTTTTGTTTATTTTGATCTTTATTTCTTTGTTATTTATAACACTTTGTGTACTGTGTATTTTTCTAGCTAGTTTCACTGTGTGTGAGGTATTAACTGGAAATGGTCCAATTTTATTAAGCATCTGTTGGGTTGTTTGTTTCTGATAACTTGTTGCAGTTAAACTCTTTTTTCTAGTGGCTCCTTTAGTTGTTTAAAACTTTCATTTAAAGGCTCACTGCTGCTTTTCAGCTGTGAGAAACATTTCTGCAGTTTGTTTCTAAGTAGTGGGGATATTTGTAGCATTTCCATATTCAGGCTTGTATTTGGGCCAAGTGTTTGTGGAGGCTGTGTGTCTGAGCACATATTCAGGGACATCTTGGTTTAGCCAAAGCCATCAGGCATTTCAGTGAGAGAGAATTGTTTGAGGTCATTGGCTGACTGAGGTCACCTGGACTACAGCTTAGACTAAGCACCTCATTGGTTCTTTTGAGATTTCTTTCTTAAAAGCTGTCTCAGGTTTCAACTTTCTGTTACCTAAGAAGTTCAGTTGTGAGTGTTCTGCCATTTCACACTGAGCTAATCGAAGGAAGGACACTGAGCAAACTTGGAGCTATAATATATAACATTAGGTAGCCTGTTTTTTGTTTATTTTGTTCTTTATATCTTTATTTATAGCACTTTGTGTACTGTGTGTTTTTCTAGCTAGTTTCACTGTGTGTGAGGTATTAACTGGAAATTGTCCACTTTTATTAAGCATCTGTTGGGTTGTTTGTTTCTGATAACTTGTTGCAGTTAAACTCTTTTATCTAGAGGCTCCTTTAGCTGTTTAAAACTTTCATTTAAAGGCTCACTGCTGCTTTTCAGCTGTGAGAAACATTTCTGCAGTTTGTTTCTAAGTAGTGGGGATATTTGTAGCATTTCCATATTCAGGCTTGTATTTGGGCCGAGTGTTTGTGGAGGCTGTGTGTCTGGGCACATATTCAGGGACATCTTGGTTTAGCCAAAGCTATCAGGCATTTCAGTGAGAGAGAATTGTTTGAGGTCATTGGCTGACTGTGGTTATCTGGACTACAGCTTAGACTAAGCACCTCATTGGTTCTTTTGAGATTTATTTTTTAAAAGCTGTCTCAGGTTTCAACTTTCTGTTACCTAAGAAGTTCAGTTGTGAGTGTTCTGCCATTTCACACTGAGATAATCGAAGGAAGGACACTGAGCAAACTTGGAGCTATAATATATAACATTAAGTATCCTGTTTTTTGTTTATTTTGTTCTTTATTTCTTTGTTATTTATAGCACTTTGTGTACTGTGTATTTTTCTAGCTAGTTTCACTGTGTGTGAGGTATTAACTGGAAATTGTCCACTTTTATTAAGCATCTGTTGAGTTGTTTGTTTCTGATAACTTGTTGCAGTTAAACTCTTTTTTTCTAGTGGCTCCTTTAGCTGTTTAAAACTTTCATTTAAAGGCTCACTGCTGCTTTTCAGCTGTGAGAAACATTTCTGCAGTTTGTTTCTAAGTAGTGGGGATATTTGTAGCATTTCCATATTCAGGCTTGTATTTGGGCCTAGTGTTTGTGGAGGATGTGTGTCTGAGCACATATTCAGGGACATCTTGGTTTAGCCAAAGCCATTAGGCATTTCAGTGAGAGAGAATTGTTTGAGGTCATTGGCTGACTGAGGTCACTTGGACTACAGCTTAGACTAAGCACCTCATTGGTTCTTTTGAGATTTCTTTCTTAAAAGCTGTCTCAAGTTTCAACTTTCTGTTACCTAAGAAGTTCAGTTGTGAGTGCTCTGCCATTTCACACTGAGCTAATCGAAGGAAGGACAGTGAGCAAACTCGGAGCTATAATATATAACATTAGGTATCCTGTTTTTTGTTTATTTTGTTCTTTATTTCTTTGTTATTTATAGCACTTTGTGTACTGTGTATTTTTCTAGCTAGTTTCACTGTGTGTGAGGTATTAACTGGAATTTGTCCACTTTTATTAAGCATCTGTTGGGTTGTTTGTTTTTGATAACTTGTTGCAGTTAAACTCTTTTTTCTAGAGGCTCCTTTAGCTGTTTAAAACTTTCATTTAAAGGCTCACTGCTGCTTTTCAGCTGTGAGAAACATTTCTGCAGTTTGTTTCCCACCCTCCCTCACTGTTGGTATAGTGTTTTTATAGTTGGTGGCTTTGCAGCTGCCCGCCCCTAGTGTAAATTTGATCTGGGACCCTCCTCCCTGTCTAGTGTCGTTACCTCATTCTACCCAGTACAGGGAGAACATTTGAGAAGGCCAATCAGCTTAGTTTCTGCTACTCCTTTCTCTCTTTCCACTAAAAAAAAAAAAAAAAAAAAAAAAAAAACTTTTTTTAAGCTTGTTTCCTGCCTTTCCTGTGGGTAGTCTAGCCTGGATATAGATTTGCTGTGTCCAGGAATATTTGTAGGCTTCTAGGGCTGAAGCCTTTCTGTGTTGGAGGGAAGCCTTCTAGCTTAATTTTGTTTCTTAGAACTAGCCATTTTTTTATTTCAGCACTTGTTCAGAACTTATTGTAAGCACTAAATAAGCTACAAATTACTACAGCACTCAACTTTCCTCACCGTCTAGAGGAAAACAGTTTCTAGTACTTAACAAATAAGCACCTATCCAGGCATGTCTAAGGGTCAGCTCTTGGTGTTTTCTCCTGTCTACCTGATGAATCTGGGCATCTTGGGGCAATGCAGTAATTGCCTCATGTACACAGACAACCTTCTAGTCCTACCACCCAACACTACAACCTGTGAGAGATACACTTATATAGCCAAACTGGAAGCAAAGCTCTCTTCACCCAAGACTGTGCTAGACAGTCAAGAGGAGAAGGTAAACACTTGCACCACACCACACTCAGCACATAGTCCCTCAAAACCTACACCACCAAAACACACACATAGAAACACAAAACACACACCTACATTCGCGGAGGCTCTCAGTAAAAACCTGCCCAAACAACAGGGACCTCCAAAGCAGAAACACAAGCAACCTCCACCCCCCAACACAACCCAAATGACACATAGCCCACTAACTCAGTGTGCCACTCAACAACAGCCCATAAGGCATAACAACGTACCCAACACTCTAGTCATAGGTGACTCTATAGTCAGGCACACTGATGTTCCACTCACCAGGCTAATCAAGGAGAAAGTTACTGTCAGCTGCTTGTCGGGTGCCAGGATCCATCACATAACGCATGCACTCAGGTCACTCCACAACAAGTACAAATATGGCTCTGTCATTCTCCATGTTGGTGTGAATGACCTGAGACGTACCTCCTTGGACTACATGAAAAGGGACATGGAAGAGCTGTCCGATCTTGTAGCCCAGGCAGGTATGACCCTAGCCCAGAGTAGCATCCTGCCATCACCCAGAATGATACCACAGTGCAAGGACAAAATGATTGACTTCAACAATTGGCTAAGTTTCTGGTGTCATTTAAAGGGGATCCAGTATCTGTCTGCCTGGGATGACATGATCGACAAGCTACGATGCTTTGCCAGAGATGGCCTGCACCTGTTGCCCCTGGGATTCCGGATACTGGCTAAGGCTCTAGCCACCCCTATAGTGCCTTTTTTAGGCAAGGTTCAAATGACAAATTCAACACCCTAACAGGTACAGGCAAGAAGAATCTGAGGGTATTGCTACTCAATGCTAGAAGTCTAAACCTCAAAATGCACTCTCTCGAGGCACTCCTTAAAATGGAGAACATCGACATCTGTGCAGTGACAGAGACCTGGTTCAAGGCTCCAGAGAGTAACCCTGCATTACCAGGCTATAATTCATACCACACCTTTCAGCCACCTAACCTGGACCGAAACACTAAAGGTGGAGGCGTGTCCATATTCATTAAGGATATCCATACCTCCAGGCTAGTTGCTCAGCATAATGCATCCGAGATTATCCAAGTGCAACTAACTCTGGGTAAGACCGCAATCCAAATTGTAGATTGCTACAGATCCCCCACCATGCCCCAGGATTCCCACTCCTCATTTCTTAATACACTGGAAAATATTAGGGTACAACCTAACACCCTAATAATGGACGATTTCAACTACCCTACCATTAACTGGGAAAACTACTCATGTACCAACTCTTGTGCGCAATGTTTTCTGGAATTCATAAATTCCAATGCCATGGATCAACTTATCCACACCCCCACCAGGGGCAGCAATATCCTAGACCTGGTTATTACCAACATGGGCAACCGGTCCTCCACACCAGAGGTCAGTTCCTCGTTGGTCAGATCCGACCATAAGCTAATCACCCTAGACATCCACATCCCTCCCCCACCCCCCATTAGGGAAACCACAGTAAAAAATTTCTCCAAAGCCAACTTTATGCTTCTTAAGGCAGAAGTGGCAAACTTCATGACACCCATGATGACGGACACTAGAGGTATAACTGCTGAATCCTACACAAATGCACTTTATAAGCACTTACATGAGTGCATGGATCGTGCAATCCCTAACAGAACCAAGATGCTATCCTCCAAAAAAAAGAAGCTAATCTGGTGGTTCCCTGCCATAAACAAACTCTACAACAGAAGAAAGAAACTGTTGCAAAAAAGAGTAAAATCCCATGATTGGAGAAACTCCCTGGTCAGCTTTAGTAAGAAGCTGAGATCCCTCATAAAATCCTCCAAAGCTAGTTATGAAAACAAAATTGCCACTGACTCTAAAGACAACCACAAAGCATTATATAGCTATGTCAAGAATCTCAATGGCAACACTCAGATCTGCTCTGAGTTACAGCACAATGGCACTAAATATACAGAACCAACGGATATTACCAACATCCTGGCAGATAGGTTCAGTGCTAACTTTACCCCTCTGTCATCCACTAAAGGGCCCATCTCTATACTAGAAGAATGCAAAGTTCCTGTAATCACAGCTGCACAGGTAAAAAACACACTATCCAAAGCCAAGAACACAGCATCCATGGGAACTGACGACATCCCAGGCTGTGTTCTACATGAACTACAGAACGAACTGGCACCCGACCAATCATAGCCTCACCTCAGGCTATGTGCCCACTGAATGGCGCACAGTGACAGTTATCCCACTCCACAAAGGGGGAGCCACCACAGACCCCAGAAACTACCGCCCCATTAGCCTAATGAGCCTGGTCTGCAAGGCTATGGAGCGTATCATCATGGAACTTATAAACAATGACATTGGTAATCTCCAAACTCAGGACCCCACCCAGTTCGGGTTTGTAAAAGGCAGATCATGTCTCCTAAACCTGATAGACTTATTTGAAGCAGTCACCAAAGCCGTAGATGAGGGTAAGGTGGTTCACACAGCCTATCTAGATCTTGCCAAGGCTTTTGACACCATCCCCCCACTCTGGAATTACAGATAAACTCACTAAACTAGGTATAAATCCCTATGTCACAAGAAAGGTTGCCAACTGGCATACTGACAGAACCCACACTGTGAAAGTAGCAGACTCCAAATCCAGCTTCAGACCAGTGACAAGTGGAGTACCACAGGGTTCAGTCCTGGGTCCTCTACTGTTTGGTATCTACTTCTCTGAAGTACAGGCCAACACAGAAGGTCTTTGGCTAATGAAGTTCGCAGATGACTGCAAACTAGGAGCCATAATCAAAACTCCAAAAGATGTGGACATCCTACAAAAGGGCCTTGCTGAGACAGATGCCTGGTGTCAAAGCCATTGCCTCAAGCTCAATGCCAAAAAGTGCATTGTCATTCCTTTTAGTAAAAACTCAGTACCCATGAACTACCACATAGGTGGTAGTCTACTTAACACTGAAAGTGTGATAAGAGACCTTGGGACACAGGTGGACAGTAGTCTCTCCTTTGATAATCACATCGCCACTGTAGTCAGGAAATCCTTCTATGTGGCACACCTCATCACAAAAGGTTTCTCATCCAGGAAAAAAGAGGTCATTGTTCCCCTCTACTCATCACTCATTAGACCCATTATAGAGTACAATGCCCCTTTTGGTATGTACCTCACAAGACATCTACAACAACTGGAAATGCCACAGAAATACCTCACAAAGAGGATTACCGGACTCAAAGAGATGCCCTATGCAGACCGTCTCAAAAAACTGCAGCTTTACTCCATTGCATATTGCCTACTCAGAGGCGATCTCTGCCTAACACACAAAGCTATGTCAAACCCAGAGCTTTTAGACATGCTCCACTTAAAGAAATCCCAATCCCTACGAGCTACACGCTCTGGAGACCTAAACCTCATCACCACAATAAACAGAACATGCTGGAGGGATAGATTCCTGTCCCAGACACTTTCCATACTCTGGAACAAACTACCTATCTATATCAAACAAAGCTCCTCATTAGCACTGTTTAAGAAAAATCTTGATGATTGGATGGGAGATAGGAAATTCACCCCGGGGATCACTTCTGTGGTTCTGCTCGACAGTGGCACAGGAAAATAATTTTCTTGGGTGGTGAAAGCCAGGGTACCTTTGGCTAGGCTTATATAGGCCCTAGGGCCAATAGCCTAGTACCTACCTATGAACCTATGAACCTAAAAAAAATGGAAAAGATATGGTTGGATGTTGCATACTGGTTAAGGTGTTTACTTCACATACATGCGGTACACAGTTTGATTCTCACCTTTGATAGAAATTGTCTAGGCTTAAAATGGCCCACAAGGGAAGCTAGCCTAGAATTTACCTATGATACAAGTCTAATGGAGGAAGTTTCCTTTCCTAATACTGATTAATATACTAGATATACCGTTTGGGGCATAGCAGACAGTTTTATAACAATGGTAGTCATTAAAAACTATTAGGGATATTGTAAAAGCTTGGGAATATTTTCCATTATATTTTATAAAGAAAGGTTTAATTACAGGATTGTGCTGTTCTAAGTGAATTGGCCTATTTGGAGAGTTATTTATTACCTGGTAAACTGGATAAATATCATTATGAAATATTTTTCACTGCTCTTTGGGATTTAAGACTAAACTGTGTGAAAAGGAGGATTATTTATAATAAGAAAGAAAATGGAGGACTGGCATTACTAACTATGTGGTTTATTTAGCCTATTTTCACTTTTATTATGCCTTGAAAAAAGTTGTTGAGAGTTCTCAGCATATTGTGATGCAGATTTTGAAAGTTAAATATTGTGATATTGTGATACTGGGGGAAGTGGCGAGAGAAATTGTCCTTTGCTGTTGGGAGAACTCTATAAATATTATCAGACACCCATTTTTTATTCTATGGAATTTACTAAATAAATAACATCAGTGGTATGAGTCAATGACATTGCAGTTTTATTACATTTATCTGTTAGAGCATTTTTCAGCTGAGATTAAGAAAGACATAAAATGAAGACAGATATTTTTGAGGGAAATGTGGATATGGAAGGACTTTCTTTGGAGATTGTTGTAACATGGTTTATCTGCTAAGGTAGCTATGCTAAATAAACAACAAAAGGAGAGGTTGTAACACTTCTGTAATGTGGAGGAAAGCATTGGACATGTGTTTTTATCTTGTACAAGGGCAAGTAATTCTAGAAGAACACCCTATTGATTTAGGAAACAATAGGTGCTTCAGTCTTAATCTTGAATGTTGTCTTATAGGTCCTACAGAACTGTTAAAAGCAAATATGTATAACATACATATAGAATAGACTGGATCATATTAGCATGTGTCCAGCAATTTATAGAAGGTATGCTGTAGTGAGCTGTTAGATAATCAGAAGCGGAAAGTATCCAAGTTCCAAGTAAATGTTAGGTGTTAGTTATTTAAATTTCATTTGTTGTAGGGTGTTGTGTACTATAATTTATATTGTACATATTGAATATTTTGTATAAAGTGTATTTATCATTCTTCTAGTTGATCCTGGCTTGTCTGGGTCACATCCAGGATCTCTTCTCTGTATGCCAGGGAGATGGCATGGAGGAGGCTGAATTTAAGGAAGGCTTCAGAAAGGCTGATCAAGTAGGAAAAATGGTGGCAAGTGAGGTCCGGTGTAGACAAATGAAAAGTGCTGCACATGGTCCCCACCATACATTTTGTGATGTTTGAGGAGATAAAACAGAACTACAGAACTGATAGCAGCAGAGTGGAGAAAGGGTCTGTGGGTGTTGGAGTATAGAAAGGGTCTGTGGGTGTTGATCACACCCTATAAAAGACTAACACAAGAAGAGAAAGAGGGCAGTGGCATCAAACAATAGAATGGTAAATTGTATCCTTAGTGGAATAGATGCTACAAGCAAAGAGATATGCTAATAATCCTGCCAGGGACATGCTTCGGCCACAGCTTGGGTACTGTATGCAGTTCTGTAGACTGAAAAAGGATACGGACAACAAGCTGCTAGAAGGGGTCCAGAAAAAGCCACTATAACAGTGATTAGAATATAGAGGGAAGGGTATGAGCAGATGAGCATGGACTTTTTTCACAAGAGACCAGAAGAAAGATGAAGGAGTATGATGTGAATGCAGCGGGTCACATCAGAAAGATGTGAACAGATGTTGCCAAACAGGAAGGACAAAAAGGGGGGGGGGGTCACAGGCAGCAGACTGTAGAGACAGACTATTCACTGGAACTGTTGTATCTATGAAAGCATTCTTCACAGAGGCGGTGTGGACACATGGAATGGATTATCAGAAGGTTGTGGGCAGGAATCCAAAGAAGTAGTCAAGAGTACATGAGACAGGCCACAAGAGATGAGGGAAAGTGAGGGGTGGAGGGAATGCAGAATGTCTGAATCACTCAAAGAGCAGACTACATAGGCGTGCTGTCTCCTTTTGTCATTAAGGAAATGTAATGCGAAGTATTCTGAAATGTTATGTTCATATATACATATATGTATGCATACATACCAGTGTGGATTATAAGATTTTCACCAACATTTCAACTTCTGACAATTTTTTTACTATATTTAGTTAACAAGGTTCACCATTGTTTTATTAAAAAGACACATTCCTAACATTTCTAAAATTTTATAATACATATTACTAGCTTCTAGATTGGTTGCTGAAAAAGAATCTGACAACAGGTATTTTTTTTAAGCTTATTAAAGTTTTAGTTCTCCAGGGAGTTAATAAACACAAAAAAAGCTTTATACCACTTGCACTGAACTTGATCAAATAAATAAGCTGTCATGAAAATCATATATACATAAATACATGAAACAAGGTTACCCCTTTAATCTATATTATTCATTTTAGCATATAAACCATTTTCCTAATCATTAAGGCAACATTCGCAGATAAAAGGTATTCAAACTGTCACTAAACAATTTTAGTTCATGTATCTAGATAACAAGATTTATTGCTTTTTGTTGTTTCTAAACTCAGACTTGAAATACTCTATAATACAACTCTTTTCAGTTTTATATGATTTTTTGAAAATGTCAGAAGTAAAACTTAATGTTATAGAAAACTTCTTTATTAAGTGGACAATTGATGAAGTTAGTAATGTGTTTTTAATAGAAAATAGTCAAGCATTTTGGAATAATTCCACATTATTTAGAACTGGTCTATACACACTGAGCAGAGTGGAGGAGGGGCATTGACTACAACTGATCTGAGATATGTAACAATAACTATCCTGTTTTTTTAGCTTATTTATAATGGTTATTGCTTCTAGCAATTTATATATAGCACTTTTTATTTCCTGCTGCATACTTTTTACTGTATTTTATTGTTATTAACTAATCTGCATGAGTGACTGATTTGTTTGCAGTTAAAAGCATTTTGTAGAGTCTTCTTGCTCCTTTATCTGTTTAAAAACTTTAATTTTGTGGCTCACTGCTGTGTTAAAGATTTCTGTAGTGTTTACTATCTAAAAGAGTGTAGGCTAATAGCTTTATTATTGTCCCAGTTCAGATTTGCTGTCTCTGGGCCTGTTTGTTTTTTGCAGTGATTGTTCTGAGCACATGACCAGGCCATTTTGAATTAGCAGAAGCCTTTCTTTACCTTTGTGGCAGGATTGTGTTGACTGGCTGCTGGCTAGTGGGGGTTGGTTCTTCTCAGCTTTTATTTTTTAAAAACATTGTCTAAGGTTGTATCTTTTGGTGTTTAAGCCCTAACTTTGAGAGGATTTATGTCTATACAAACTGAGCAGAGTAGAGGAGGGGCATTGACTACAACTCTGATCTGAGATATATAACATCAAGTATCCTGTTTTTGTTGGCTTATTTATACTGGTTATTGTTTCTAGCAATTTATATATAGCACTTTTTATTGCCTGCTGCATACTTTTTACTGTATTTTATTGCTATTAACTAATCTGCACAGGTAACGGATTCATTTGCAGTTAAAAGCATTATGTAAAGTCTCCTTGCTCCTTTATCTGTTTAAAAGCTTTCATTTTGTGGCTCGCTGCTGTGATAAAGATTTATGTAGTATTTACTGTCTAAAAGAGTGTAGGCTAATAGCTTTAGTATTGTTCCTCACCCTCCCTCTCTGTTGGTGTCTTGTTGCTATACTTAGTGGCTTTGCAGTTGCCTGCCCCTACTGTAAATTTGATCTGGGACACTCCTCCCAGTCTAGTGTCATTAGCTCATTCTACCTAATACAGAGTGAACATCTGAGAAGGCCAACCCACTTAGTTTCTTTCCTTCTGTTCCTCCTTTCTCCCTTTCTTTAAAAAAAAATTGCCTGAATCTCCTTGTGTTCTGACTGTGCTTCTCAAACATTTTGGAAATATAGAGTATATTTTAGTGCATTTATTAAAACTGTTTTTGCCTTAATAATGCTACAACTCAAGTGGTCTAGGTTCACCCTCAAACTTAAAAGAAAAACAAGAAAAACAAAAAAAATTATGTTTTAAATTTCGCGGACTTCTTGCGCAGATGTAGACCTGACTACCGTCGGTGGTGTGCGGCATCGCAAAGCCGGCGTCCAGACCATTAGGAAGAAGGACACAAGGAGATGTCTGTGCACTTTAAAGTGCACAGACACGCTGGAAGATAGATCGCGCCGTCGACTGCAACAGCAGCAGTCAGAACACTCTCGAGGGGAGCGGGATCTCTCGTCGGGTAGGGAGCTTTGCTGGGATCTCGCGGGGTCTAGTATTGCGGGCATATGGAGAACAGACAGGTAAGTGTATTTTACTTTATGTGCTTTTAACTGGATAGAGTTGTGTTAGTTGGTGCTTTTAACTTGTGTGTGTGTTAGTTGGTGCTTTTAACTTGTGTGTGTGTGTTAGTTGGTGCTTTTAACTTGTGTGTGTGTGTTAGTTTTAACTTGTGTGTGTTAGTTGGTGCTTTTAACTTGTGTGTGTGTTAGTTGGTGCTTTTAACTTGTGTGTGTTAGTTGGTGCTTTTAACTTGTGTGTGTGTGTTAGTTGGTGCTTTTAACTTGTGTGTGTGTGTGTTAGTTGGTGCTTTTAACTTGTGTGTGTGTGTTAGTTGGTGCTTTTAACTTGTGTGTGTGTTAGTTGGTGCTTTTACCTTGTGTGTGTGTGTCAGTTGCTGCTTTTAACTTGTGTGTGTGTGTGTGTTAGTTGGTGCTTTAACTTGTGTGTGTGTGTGTGTTAGTTGGTGCTTTTAACTTGTGTGTGTGTGTGTGTTAGTTGGTGCTTTTAACTTGTGTGTGTGTGTTAGTTGGTGCTTTTAACTTGTGTGTGTGTGTGTTAGTTGGTGCTTTTAACTTGTGTGTGTGTGTGTTAGTTGGTGCTTTTAACTTGTGTGTGTGTGTGTGTTAGTTGGTGCTTTTAACTTGTGTGTGTGTGTGTGTGTGTGTGTGTGTGTGAAAATGCCCCAGGTGCTCATGGTGGTGTGGTAGGGAATACCTCAGGCTTGAACCCTGTACCCTGTATGCAGGTGTTAAAGACTTGAGTTCCCTACCACCACCACCATTAAAAAAAATTTTTGCCTCATATTTGATCTGATCTGTTCCTCATAATATCTGTGGTTTGTAAATGTTACATTGCTTGATATTTGATGGTCTAGTAGTAGCATTGTTGCCTCACAGCTGCAGGTTCTCAGGTTTGATTCTTGGCTGGGGTTCCTTCTTTGTGGGGTCCGTATCTTCTCCCTGTGTTTGTGTGGGTTTGCTTTTGTGTCCTCCCATGTTACAAAGACATGTCTGCATTATTTCTTCCTGGGCCTCTGCTGAAAATTGTTTTTTTGTTCCAAGTCAGACTGTCCTGATTAACAAATGTTAAATAAAATTGACAGGCATTTGAATTTCAGACTTCAGGTTTCTGAATGTTTAATTCCTTGCAGATTTCATGGTGCAGTGGTAGTATTGGTGCCTCACAGCTATAGGTTTTCTGGTTTGATTCTTGGTTGGGGTGGCTTCTGTGTGGAGTCTGCATCTCCTCCCTGTGTTTGTGTGGATTTGCTCTGGTGCCCTGCCATTTTACAAAGACGTGTCTGCAGTATTAATCCCTCGTCTCTGCTGAAAATTGTTTTGTTCTGTCCGCAGTAAAATTGACCGCATTTGAATTTCAAACTTCATGTTCTTCAGAATACATAGTAGCACAACCTTTTTTCTAGCAATTTTCTAAGTTTATAAGATTAATATTTTAAATTTGTCCCTATTTTGGGACTGTATTCCCCCATTATTGGCTTCGTCCAGGTTTTTGTGCTAAGGTTGACAGCTATGGCAAGAACTGAATTCACTGAATATGGACTGTAGAATTGTGCATATTTACTGATAAAGGTGCACTGTAGAATTGTGCATATTTACTAATAATGGTGGACTGTGGAATTGTGCATATTTACTAATAATGGTGGACTGTAGAATTGTGTATATTTACTGATAATGGTGGACTGTGGAAGTCTGAGTAGACTTTTTATGATAAATGTTCTCAACTGGGCAGTTTTGCCATTATGGGTGCATATGTTTTGTTTCATTGCTTACTGGAAAATGTTCAAAACAAATTTAAAACACCCTCTAACAAGTGTACTGTATTGTACAAGGAATATAATTTTAGTACAATGAGGAAGGTGTATCAAAGAGCACATGTATGTTTCATATGCAAGGGGCCTATGATTCAAAACAGCCCAAAATTCATCTTTATCTGCCACTGGCAAAATGTATTTTCTTTGAATGTGGGTTTCAATACTGTTTCAATGAATGTGAGTTTCAAGGGCAGAGAAGTTTTAATGCTAAGTTTTCATTGTGAGACTGCATTGCTTTGTTTAACAGATGTCTTAATGTTTGTGCTGTAAAATACAAAATAAAACTTTCAAATGAAGTCCAACTCATCATTGAAGTAAAGCAGTATGCACATTAGTGTTTATGGTAAGTAATGGTTCATTGGAATGGCTGCAGAGGCTCCATTCAACCATTATTTTGTCACTGAACTATACCTCCCAACTGTCCAGATTTTCAAAGAATGAATAGATTTTTGCTTCTTATTTTTGGTTTGTTGTTCATAAAATTTGTAGTTTTAATTCCTAAATGATTTGCCAGAAGTCACTAAATAATAAGTTTCAGACTTCATAACCTTCATAAAATGCATGTTAAAGTAAGAGCCGTTCTATCAACTGTCTCAATTTATACAAGAGCAATTTTAGTACTGTTTATATGTGCCACCAATATATTTGGCCTTGTTCAGATTTACTGCATTAACAGGTTGAGAGGTACATGCAAATAAATTGCTTTATAGAATTAGGCATAGCCAACCTCTC
Organism: Protopterus annectens; assembly: GCF_019279795.1. Taxonomy (NCBI): domain Eukaryota; kingdom Metazoa; phylum Chordata; order Ceratodontiformes; family Protopteridae; genus Protopterus; species Protopterus annectens. Next base: position 1,997,544,791 of record NC_056737.1, read on the forward strand.
AACTGTCCCCAATTTTGGCTCAAAATGTTGCTCTTCCCCTAATAATCCCTCCAAAATAGCAATTTTGGAAGAAAACATGGAGGGTTTACAATTAAGAAATAACTGTAATAATCAAAGTTATAGATTACTTGAAATACATGTAGATTCTTTTATTTTGTCAGCTGCTCAAGGTAGCAGTACTAATATTAAAGTGTCCCTTCTTTGACAGGTAGCAGCTGTATTGTGTGTCTATTTTATATTTTTGCATCACATTTTGGTCCATTTTTCATAAAATTGTGTTTTTGGCAAATTAGTGACAAATCACTAAAGACTGAAGTTAGAAAATGACAGACATTTGAGTTTCAGATTTTATACCCTTCAGAAAATTCATACTAATGCAAGACCTATTCTATTATATTTCTAAGTTTATTAGAGCAATATTTAAAAATTGTCCTTATTGTTGTGCCTTTGTCCCACTTCTGTGTATGGCTTTGTCCAGATTTCTTGCTCTTGAGGTTGAGAGGTATGACAAATGTGTCAGCCATCACAGTCAGCCAGAGATTTCAAATTGTGATATGCTTGTTGCACCCATGTAGTGACTCTGGATGTGTCCAAGCAAGGCAAGGAGTAGTTGTATCTACCTTGGATGGGAGGACACACTGCATAAGTACTACAGTGGCTTTTCATCTGTCCTTGATTTTGCAGAATGGTCTGTTTTCTGTCCTATTTTGTACTGTTGATTTATGCTTATTACTCAAAGTGCCTGTTGCTCTGTGTTTAAGTAGCAATGCTTTAATAACCATAAGGTAAGCTTGTCTGACATCAGATGCAAGTAAGCTTTAATAATAAAGAATTGCCAACATTGAAAGCCTTTCTGTTGTTGCCATGCAGAGAATACTTGACTAGATAATGTATAAGCCTTGGGTATTAAAGGACAGGATTCCATTATTTTAAAAAGCTCATTACACTTGTTGGAGACTTCCAGTCATCTCTACAGACTTTACCCGTAAACTAAACAGAATGCCAATCATGTGTGGTCCATAACCTGTACAGTAATCCTTTAAGCAATGTATCTTGAGCTTGTTTCTTGTTTGCTTTTCATTTTTTACTTTTATCATGTTTTCCCCATGAAACAAGTTGTCAGGCAGCAGGTCTTTTTGGATAAGAAACATTTTTACAAGTGGGGCATCACATAGATTTCTACTTTCAGCATGTTGCTTGGTACTTTAATAAAGCTGAATATATTATTAGAACTGCAGTGCAAGGAGAAGTGGTTTGAGTTGAGTGCTTCTGGTTTTTCTTATACTTGATTTTGACTGGCATTCCAGTAATGTATTTAAAAAGTAATTTATTTTTTCATGCCTCACAACCTTTTGTTTCCATCTAGATATTAAGTAAGCTGTCATGCAGCCAATGCATTGAAATATTTTTATTCTTCTACACTTATTTTTGTCTTGATTGGACTTTCATAATGATGGTTTGCCACCCAGGGCAGCGTATTTAATTAAAATTAGTTTTTTGTGGTTTTGTGCATAGCTATTCAGCGTCTCCTGCAGCCCCCCTGTGATTTGAAGTCACCAGCCGCCACTGTCTAGGTTGCACTGTATCTGAATTGTTTAGGTGTGTTTTAGCTGCTTTTCTGTATATATAGACTTCTCTGTATATGTAGACTATCTACTTATTCTACTGTATTACTGCCTCTTAAATCGTTTTTCAGTTGTGCAGTTGCCTTGCTTCATTTAAAAAGTTTTAACTTGCTAATTTTGTAGAGTTTTAATTGCATTTACTGTTTAGGGCTACACACTCAAGTGCGTTAGCCTTTTCTGTGTTTATTTACTGTATTATTGCATTGTTTATTTTTATTTTTATTTTATTTTATTTTATTTTATTTTACATTTGTTTACCGGGAAAGTCCGAATGGACACAGGTCCGTTTTCAGCGGAGGCCCGGGGAGAAAAGCTCCACAAATATTACATTACATTTGTTAACATTACTATGTATACAAAACATTAGTTAACATTAGCATGATACAAAAACAGTAATCATGCAGACAGCTGCACAATTAGTTACATTATATCAGTAATATTCACAAGGTACAAGATATTCAAACTCAGAGTACAGTATGTTAGTTGAATGCAGATAAAAACAATAGCTTGATATGAGTTTTATTAGAGTATCTGCTAATGTTTGAGCAAAAGGGTAAGACAGTAGGGAATAATTTAATTTCAAGCTTTATGCCACTAAACTATTAGAGGTGGAGAACAATGGTGATTATTTGTGAGAGTATTAATAGCAGTGAGTTGATTTGGTCTAGCCTGGGGGAAGACATGAACATAGCCAGTTTTGCATAAAATGGGATTTGATGTTTTTTTTGAAGAGGTAAGGTGAGGATGTTGAGGTTAGGTGATCGGGTAGGAGTTTCCAGGTTTTTGTAATGCAGCAGGCATAGAGTGATTTGCCAGCTTCATTTTTGTGCTTGGTGACAGTTATGTGGTTTCGTTGTGTTAATCTTAGGTTTCTGGAGGGAGTATAGGGTTGAATTAATTGTTGCAAGTCTGGGGTTTCAAAGGAAGGTAGTAGAGCTTATGGACAGTGGTAAGTTGGTTGAGTAGGAGGATTTGAGGTAACTCAAGCCAGCTGATTTGTCTAAGGGATTGGCAGTGATGGGACCTATGAGTGGCTTCATTAGCAAGTTTGGCAGTTTTGTTGTAGCATGATTCAATTTTGGAAAGTTCTGCTTGGTGAAGGTTTGTAAAGATTGGGGAGGCATAAAGAAGTATAGATAACAGATGAGCTCTAGCTATGGTGGCTTTTGTGTGTCTGGTCATATAGTTGTGGTTTCTATAAAGGAGTCCGATCTTTTTATTGACTTTCTTGATTGTTTGAGAAATATGGATGTCATATTTAAGTTTATTGTCAATTTCTACTCCTAAGAGCTTGGTGTGTGGTGTAGGTGTAATATTAGTATTGTCTTTGGATTTTATTGAAAAGTTATTGTTTATGGGGGGGATCTACTTGGACTGAAAGAATAACTTTAGTTTTTTTTGGGTTAAGCAGTAGTTTGATGTTGGTGAACCAGTCTTCAGCTAGGGTAAAGTTGTTTGGGGTTATAATTTGGAGTTTATCAAGGGTGTGGGCTGCACTTATTATAGTGGTATCATCTGCGTATTGGACTATTGAGGCAGAGGTCAGGGATGATGCTATGTCATTAGTAAATAATGAGAATAATAGTGGGCCAAGGATGGACCCTTGTGGGACACCAATGGTTACTGGAAGTAGGGGTGACAGGTGGTTTTCCCAGAGAACAGCTTGTTGTCAGTTAGATAAATAGCTACGGAACCAGGATAAGGTGGAAGAATTTATGTTAAAAGTGGCCAGTTTTTCTAGGAGTAGACTATGGTTCACCATATCAAAGGCTTTGGATAGGTCTAGGAATATGGAGGATACGAACAGGCTGTTGTTTCTGTGGGTATTAATAGAGTTTGAGAAGGATAGTAATGCTGTGGTAGTACTGTGTGAAAGTCTGAATCCATGCTGGGATTGTGATAATAGATTGTTGTGAAGCAGGAATTTCATTAGTTGTGAGTGGACTACTCTCTCTAAATTCTTAGATGGGGTGATAGTACTGCAATAGGGCGGTAGTTTGTAAGTTCAAGGGATTGTCCCCCTTTATGTAATGGTATCATGTGTGATATTTTCCATGATTTGGGTACTTTGGATTTAGTTATAGATCTGTTAATGACAATGGACACCGGATAGGCTATGGCCTCTGCAGTAATTTGTAGGAATTCTGCTGGTAGTTTGTCTACTGTTGGGGTTGTTGTCATCAGTTTTTTGAGGAGTTTGGTAATAATTGTAGTACTGACTAGTTCTAGGGAGAAACTATGTGTATTATTATCTGTGTTGGAGAGGGTGGGGGCTGTTATTGATGTTGTCTGAGTGCTAGTTGTTTGGGTATTGGCTACGACTTGGATGGTTTCAGTAAATTATTTGTTAAAGTGGGTGGGGATGTTGTGTAGATTGTTTGGTAGTATAGGGGAAGGAGTGGAAGGTTATCCTGGGTGTAATAGGTTGTTAATTGACACCCCAAATTTTTGTGGGTTGTTTAGAGTGTTTTTCCTGTAGGGTTTTATAGTAACTAGTTTTGTCAATTTTTATGTATTTTTTGGCTTGATTCTGTAGTTCATGATATTTTTGCTTTAGGATTGGGGTTTTGTGTTTATGAAATTGCAACCAGGCTTTGTCTCTTTCTTTCATTAGGGATCTGGTGTCTTTTGATAGCCATGGTGCGAGGTTGGTTTTAATTCTGGTTCTAAGTAGAGCATGGGAGTTCAGGATGTTCAGGAAGGTTGTGCTGAAGTATTCTACAGCTTCATCTAGTGGTATTTTAGTGGAGTCCATATACAGGATTTGTGTGAATTTATCAAGTCTTGAGCTATGAAGTACATTTTCTTTCTTATGACCCTGATAATGGGTTGTTTAGTTAGTTGAGGTCAATTCCTAATTAGGTATGTTGCTTGATGATCACTAAGGCTGTCAGGGAGACAACCTGAGAGATGGACTTGAGTGGGGTCAGATACTAGTATCCAATCCAGGACTGACTGTCGCTTAGAGGTTTTGTCTGTTCTTGTATTAATAATTTGGGTAAAACCATGGAGGCTAATATGGGTGGTGGGGTTATGACTGTTACAGTCAAACCAATCTATGTTAAAATCACCTGCAAGAATGGTTTCCTGTGGATGAGTGATTTTCATCCAGTTTAGTAGGTTTTTGAGTACATTAGTGTTGTTGCCTGGTGGTATATAACCTCCTGCTAATATGATTTGTTTGTTGGGGTTAAGCTTTAGTTTGGCTAATATTAGTTCTATGTCTTGGATTTCTTGAGTGTTGTATTCAATTTGTTCTATTGAGAAGTGACTTTGGAAAAGGATGGCTACACCCCCTCCTTTTTTGCCTGGCCTATCTTTACATATAATATTATAGCCAGGGGCTGTTATTTCATTACTGTGGTGGATGGGCTTAAGCCAAGTTTCAGTAAGTACTACAATGTCAGGTTTGTGTAGGGCTAGTAGGGCATGTAGATCATGTGTTTTGTTGAGAATGCTTCTTATATTAATGTTTAGAAGGAATAGGGATGAGCTAAGCAGGATATATATTGGATTGGGGTTAGTTGGGTAGGTGCTATTGCAGGGAAGGCGATGGAGAAGGGTAGAGGTCACTTAGAGTTATTGGTGAGGAGATAGTAATGGAGGTGGTGATAGTTGAGTCAGTTTTCCATGGTGGTAGAGGGCTGATATACAGATGCGTGTGGTAAGATGAGAACATGGATAAGAGGAGGAGAGAAAAGAGGCCTATTGTGTGTAATAGGGTAAGTAGAAGGTGTTTGGTTGGAGTATGGACCATATTATTTAGTTGTGAGGTGGGTTATGGACTAGGATAGGGCTGAAATATGGTAGAGATTGAGTTGAACTATAGGGTGTGGTCTACAATATGGAAGTGTAGAGATGGAGTTAGATTATAGGGTGTGGTATCCGATTTGGGTTGTGTAGAGAAGGATGTGATGGGCTGTATTAGTGTGAGGGGTAATTACATGTACTGTGTGATAGGACAGTTGTGTTGGGGGAGTGGCTAGGGGTGTGGTGTATAGCTATAAATGTAATTGATGTGGGGGTGGGTGGGAATGGGGGTAGGGTAGGGGAGCGAAGCCTGTTTTAACCAAACCCCCCCCCCAAAAACAAAGAATACTATTTTGTTTGCTTGTTTCCCGCCTTTCCTAGCTAGTATAGTCCAGATCCCAGGCTTTGCTTGTCTCAGGACTTTATTTTCTGTGTTCAGGGCTATCCAGACCTTGCTGTGGCAGAGAGAAGTCCTACTGCTTACCAGTGGGAGTGGTGAGCATTGTACTGAATATCTAACACTATTAGCCTTTTTGGGCTGATTTCTATCTCTTTCAACTTTCTAGCTTAAAAACGCTTGTGTATGCACATTTTTCACATCATGCAGCACCGCGGGGCTACGGTTAAACTATTCCAGGTGCCAGAAAGGTTGCTCTATAAATTTTCCCTTAGAACTAACTTAGTATCACTAAAATATGAATCCCTGTGACTAGCACTTACTATAAATCCTGCTGGAAAGCACTAGGAAGCCTTAAACTGATACAAGCACTCAACTCTCCTTGTCAATAAGGAGAAATTAATCATAGGCACTAAACAGCCTATAGTTGCAAAGTACCTTGCAAAGATAAGGGAAGACAGCTCGTGTACTTTACAAAGAGCACCTAAACAGGCATGTCCAAGGGTCAGCTTCTGTTGATTTCTCCTGTCCACCTGGTGAATATGGGCATACTGGAGCAATGCAGTAACTGCCTCATGTACACAGACAATCCTTTCCTCCTACCACCCAACACTACAACCTGCGAGAGATGCACTTACATAGCCAAACTGGAAGCAAAGCTCCCTCCAGCCAAGATTGTGCTAGACAGTCAAGAGCAGAAGGTTAACACCTGCAGTACACCTCATGCAACACATAGCCCTTCAGAACCCACACCATCAACACCCACACATAGCAACACTAAGCCCACATATGCAGAGGCCATTAACATTAACCTGCCCAAGCAACAAGGACCTCTGAAGCTGAAACTCAAACAAACACCAGTCACAACCAAAGTGACACATAGCTCACAACACCACTGTGCCTCCAAACAACAACCCCTAAGGCAAGACAATGTACCCAACACTTTAGTCATAGGTGACTCTATAGTCAGGCACATGGATGTCCCACTCACCAGGCTGAACAAGGAGAAAATTACAGTCAGCTGCCTGTTGGGTGCCAGGATCCGCCACATAATGCATGCACTCAATTTACTCCACAACAAGTACAAATATGACTCTGTCATTGTCCATGACTTGAGACGTTCCTCACTGGACTACATGAAAAAAGACATGGAAGAGCTCTCGGATCATATGACCTAGGCAGGTTTGACCCTAGCCCTGAGTAGCATCCTGCCTTTGCCCAGAATGATACCACAGTATAAGGACAAAATGATTCACTTCAACAATTTGCTAAGCTTCTGGTGTCATTCAAAGGGGATCCAGTATCTGTCTGCCTGGGAAGACATGATTGACAAACCACAAGCTTTGTCAGAGATGGTCTGCACCTGTCACCCCTGGGATTCAGGTTACTGGCAAAAGCTCTTTCCACCGCTATAGTGCCTTTTTTAGGCAAGGTTCAAAGGACAAAACCACCACCATAACAGATACAAGCATGCAAAATCTGAAGGTAATGCTACTCAATGCTAGAAGTCTAAACCTCAAAATGCACTATCTCGAGGCACTCCTAAAAATGGAGAACATCAATATTTGTGCAGTAACTGAGACCTGGATCAAGGCTCCAGATAGCACCCCTGTAATACCAGGCTACAACTCTTACCACTTTTCGGCTACCAAACCAAGACTGAAACACTAAAGGTGGAGGAGTGTCCATATTCACCAAGGATATTCACACCTCCAGGCTAGTTGCCCAACACAATGCATCTGAAATTCTCCAGGTACAAATAACACTAGGTAAGACTGCAATCCAAATTGTAGCTTGCTACAGATCCCTCACCATGCCCCACGATTCTCACTACACCTTTCTAAACATACTGGAAAATATTAAGATACAACCAAACACCCTAATACTGGGTGATTTCAACTACCCTGCCATTAATGGGGAAAACTACTCAGGTACCAACACCTTTTCCCAACGGTTCTTGAAATTCATAAATTCTAACACCCTGGATCAACTAATTCATTGTCCCACCAGGGGCTCCAATATCCTAGACCTGATCATTACCAACATGGGAGATGCTCCACACCAGTGGTCACCCCCTCATTGGTCAGGTCTGACCATAAGCAAATCACCCTTGACATCCACATCTCACCCCCACCGCCCAGTAAGGAAACCTCTGTAAAAAACTTCTCCAAAGCCAACTTCATGCTACTCAAGTCAGAAGTGACAAACTTCATGACACCCATGCAGATGGGATCTAAAAGTTCAACTGCTGAATCCTACACTAAGGCACTGTATGAGTAAATCCACTCGTGCATGAATCATGCCATTCCAAATAGATCCAAGATGCTCTCCTCCAAAAAAAGGAAGCCAATCTGGTGGTCCCCTGCCCTAAACAAACTATACAACAGAAGGAAGAAACTGTTGCAGAAAAGAGGAAAATCCCAGGATGCAAAAAACTCCCTTACCAGCCTCAGTAAGAAGCTGAGATCCCTCATAAAATCCTCCAAAGCTAGTTATGAAAATAAAATTGTCAAAGATTCCAAAGACAACCGCAAGACGTTTTATAGTTATGTCAAGAAGCTAAATGGCAATGCTCAGATCTGCTCTGAGCTACAACAGAATAGCATTAAATATACTGATCCCAAGGATATTGCCAATATCCTGGCAGATCGATTTAGTGCCAACATCACCCCCTCTCACCCCCTAAAAGGCCCATCTCAATACCAAAAGATTGCCAAATTCTGGTAATCAGGGCCACACAGGTAGAAACCGCACTCTCCAATGCTAAGAATACAGCATCCATAGGACTAGATGACATCCCGGGCTGTGTACTACATGAACTACAAAATTAACTGGCACCTCACCTAAGTGTCATGTTTAATCATAGCCTCACCTCAGGCTTCGTGCCCACTGAGTGGCGCACAGCTACAGTTATCCCACTCCACAAGGGGGGATCCACCTTGGATCCCGGGAACTACTGTCCCATCAGTCTGACAAGCCTGATCTGCAAGGGCATGGAACACATTATCATGGAAGTTATAAACAAAGACATTGGCAACCTTCAAACACAGGACCCAATGCAGTTTGAGTTTGTGAAGGGCTGATCTTGTCTCCTGAACCCGATTGACTTCTTTGAAACAGTCTCCAGAGCTGTGGACGAGGGTACACAGCCTATCTGGACCTCACCAAGGCCTTCGACACCATCTCCTACTCTGGAATCATAGATAAACGTACTAAGCTGGGCATAAATCCCTACATCACTCGATGGGTTGCCAACTGGCTTACTGAAAGAACCCAGATTGTAAAAGTAGCTGAGTCCAAATCCAGCTCCAGACAAGTGGAGTACCTTTGGGTTCAGTTCTGGGACCGCTCTTGTTTGGCATCTACTTCTCTGAAGTACAGGCCAACACTAAGGGACTCTGGCTAACAAAGTTCACAGATGACTGCAAACTGGGAGAAATTATTGAATCCCCAAATGATGTGGATATTCTACAAAAGGGTCTTACAGAAACAGATGCTTGGTGCCAGAGCCATGGGCTCAAGCTTAATGCCAAGAAATGTATAGTTATCCCCTTTGTGAAAACCATGTACCCATGAATTACCACATAGGTGGCAGTACAGTAAACACTGAACGTGTGATGAGAGACTTAGGGACACAGGTGGACTGTGGTCTCACCTTCGATAACCACATTGCCATAACAGTCAGGAAATCAGTCTATGTGGCACACCTCATCACTATGGGCTTTTCATCCAGAAGAAAGGAGGTCATTGTCCCACTGTACTCATCCCTCATTAGACCCATTATAGAGTACAACGCCCCGTTTGGTATGTACCTCACAAGACATCTGCAACAGCTGGAAAGGCTGCTGAAATACCTCACTAAAAGAATCACAGGCCTAAAGCAGATGCCCTATGCTGACCATCTAAAAAAACACCAGCTATACTCTGTGGCATATCGTCTACTCAGAGGCGATCTCTGCTTAACATACAAGGCCATGTAAAACCCTGAGCTGTTGGACTTGCTCCATTTAAAGAAACCCCAATCCCTCAGAGCCACAAGCTCCATGGATCTAAACCTTGTCATCACAATGAACAAAACATGCTGGAGGGATAGGTTCCTGACTCAGAGACTCCCCATACTCTGGAATAGACTGCCCACACATGTCAAGCAGAGTGCCTCCTTGGCCCTCTTCAAAAGGAACCTTGACGATTGGATGGGAGATAGGAAATTCACCCCGGGGATCATGTCAGTCGCCCTGCTAGCCAGGGGTCCAGGGAAGTAAATATTATGGGAAGAAATATCCAGGGAATTGTTATGGCTAGGCTTGTATAGGCACTAGGGCCGATAGCCTAGTACCAACCTGTGAACCAATGAAAGAACTAAATAAGATTCTAGAAATGATGGAATAACAACATAATTTTAGGACTGAGATAATAAAATGAATGATGCCTCCTTTCATCTAACCAGTAATTCAAATCATAAAATCTTATATAGTCCCTAATTGTACACATCTGGCATGGTATAGGCATTACAGACTACACCATCTGATATAATGTTTAAATACAGAAGAATGAAATAAATATGTTTGTGTAGTGAATAAGCAGTAACAGAGTGAAACTGGTATAACATTAATAGCTGACTGAAGAATGGAGATTATCAATCACTCCCATGGTTTGAAATTTATTTAGGACCAATGCACCATCAAATAGTTTTATAGTTAATGCAGAAAAGGTTCATAGGGATAAGTATTAGGCATAATGTCAGTTCTTACTTCTTTATTTTAGGGCACTGATACATGTTTTATACCAATAATTCAAACTTGAGAATAGTCTGAAATAAAATATATATAACTGAAGAATAGAACATATTCAGGCCCTATTTTCTGCATCATGTCTACTCCAGATAGCATAAGACAGATGTTTATTGGGTGGGCCTTTAAAGTTATAGCAATATAATAATAATAATAATAATACAAAATAAAAAAAATACATCTGTTTGTAGATGTGTAAACAAATTTGGTTAGGAATATGAGGACTTAACAGTGTAAGAAACTTCTCTGTGTGGAAGATTTTCAGTCCATATATTTCTAGTTAATCACTGTATATTTATCAGATCAGACAATAGTAGTAGAAGTAGCAAACGTAAACTTGTCAAGTCAAAAAGTAATAATAGAAAATATATAACTCTACAGCATTACTAAGTATTTGAAAGTAATCCAAGCAAGGCAGGCAGTCTGTTTCCAGTCGAAAATCCTTTGGTCTGTGTACTTATTGTGGTAAATGTAGTATTTGCAAATATGTAGTGAAAGATTTTGATAAAATTAATGGTGTTCCATTCTTTACGAATGGAACATTTAATTGTAAAACAGTGGGAGTTGTATATGGCATGAAATGTCTTTGTAATAAATTTTATGTAGGGGAAACAAAGAGAACATTTGCTTGCAGAATTAAAGAGCATGTTAGAGATATTAAAAATAATAAACAAACTAGTCCCATAGCATTGCACTTTAATAAATATCATAATGGTAACCCTGAGGGATTGGTAGTAACTGTTTTAGAAAATGTAATGAGAAGTGAGTATTTGAGTGAACAACAAATTAAGTGCATATTAAGAAAAAAACAAACATGTTTGATTTTAAAATATAATACATTAAACCCTATTGGGTTAAATTATGATTGTTCATGGAAAAGTTTATTGTAATAATTTATTGTAGTTGATTTAGTTAATATTTTATGCATAGCGTAGAAATTTTGGATATTGTCCCTTTATGTATTAATTGATTGCTTGTTTGATTGATTGTGTGGGTGTGTTCTATCTGTGTATAAAAGTGAGTATGTATGAATTAGAAATTTCTTACTCTGTTAAAGGCAAGTTTGCCGAGGCGCTAGAGAATTTATTTGTATTTTATGCTGGAAAAAGTTGCTGAAAATAGTTTTTTTAAAATACATTTTTGCATCACTGGTAATTGGATATATTTTTTGTGGTGAAGAAGAGATGAGATTTTGTCTGACAAAGGGATCATTATGAAAGGTCCAAAAGTGATTGTTCCAAAGTCCTTGCAACCAGAGTACATTACTATCTTGAATCATGGTCACCCAGGAGCCGATTCTACCAAAAGAAGGATGAGAGGATTAGTATTTTGGCCTTCTATGTCACAAGACATTGAGAGAGCACTTTTATATTGTTCAGTGTGTAACAATACAAAGCCACATCAACAGAAGGAACCACTTCAGGTTAACAA
>NC_056737.1:1997561783-1997594283 GCF_019279795.1 Protopterus annectens
TGTTTCAGTTCTGATGTCACTTGGCAGCAAACTCTATAGTTTTGCTATGCTGACTTAGAACAGAGAAAGCACCTGCATAGCTGTAGGACTTTATGATGGCTACTAATCAACCTACTGGCATAATCCTCTTATATCCACATACACTGCAATTTGTGAATTCGTCCATCCCATTCATTTTATTTTGCTCTTTCTAAGGCTTCCTTTTATGCTTTTCTTAATTCTCAAACAAGTGTCTTTTTTCTCACCTCTAATCCCTTTACGAGGAGTATGTTCCCCACTTTTTCAGGACTCTCCACAAAAACTGTTTGAAGGCCTCGTAAGTCTTACTTCCAAATGATTAAACTCCCACCATTTTTCACATGCTTTACTTTCTGTTGGCTTATTTATCTGTTACATATATCTTGACTCAGAGGCCTGCTCCTTTCTCTTTCAGTGATCCCAACACAGCTGGTTAGTCTCAAATCGTCATAGCCTCTCAATCCTTTATTTGTGGATAACTACTACCACTACATATTTGACAAAATGTGTTATCCCTACCCTATGCTCTTAACTTTTGTTTCCAGTACAAACCTTTATTCATCTTCCATATATGGCTGTCACAAATTTTAATTATTTTATTCTGTGGAGCCATATCTTTACAGATCAATAGCTACAACACCAGACATGCAATCATAGCTTGAAGCACTTCAGTCCTCCCATCCAGTGACTTCGCCATAACACTCCACTTGTCCAGTAAGCTTTCTACCTCTACCAAAACATACTGCACCAACCTTTTATTCGATGAGGTTATGGTGTTTATGTGCTAAGTGTTTGCTAAACACTAATTTATAATATTAACATGTATGGAAAATTAGGCATCAGGTTTTACTGAGCATGCACATATGTTGGCATTTTATTGTGCTTAAGCTTGTTTTTTTGACATTTTAGACACTTTTAACTTCTTACAGGTAAAGACATTGAAATAATGTAAGTAAATCAGTTCCTAGTTCCTGTTTACTATTAAAATCTGAAAAGAAGTGGCCTTTTCAACTGTGTTTTGACCTTTGGCTCTAATGTTTTGGTCTTGCTAGTTTCCATTAAAACAGAACTGAAAAGCAGACACTTTGTCTATAGCTAAAGATCATCTCCCATTTTTATATATATATATATATATATATATATATATATATATATATATATATATATATATACTTTTTTTTCAGTTGTGTAGGCATACGGTAAACAAAATATTGGTTTAGCTTGGTATTTGTTTTTATGTTTTTGAGAAGTAGATGGTGAGTCTTTAATGAGACCAAGTTACCCAGCAGTAATATCACATAACTACTAACATCTTAGGAAGGTAGAAGTAAAGTCCCTAGTTTGGGAAGACCCTGGTGTGCCTACACACTGTTGGACAAGAAGAGGGGCTTTAATTTGGCTCATTCAGACATGTCATTCCTTCTCTCATGTCTGTTGTTTGTGCAAGAAGAAAGACTTTTTAATTTTATTTAGATAATTGTCCTCCCTTTCTATTTTAAAACTTGGGGCATTGTTACATAAAAATAATTATGTTGAATGACAGTATCAGACTTGTGGGTATTTTCTAAAACTTTGTGCAATTGTTGCAAGCCTTAGTTAAAGTTACATCATTCTCTGGACCGGTTATACTCTCTTTTTCTCCCATGTTAATACTAGACTAGTAAAATATTGCAGAACTAAGAAGCTGTATAAAGATAAAGATATAAGGGAATAAGGGACTTGGACTGCTGTAGAAATGATTTGCTAAGGCCAGACTTGCTACCAAATTAACTATTTGATGTAGGTGTATTCTGAAGCCTGATGAAACAATCAAATCTTGAATTAACCTTCTGAAATATTTTTTTTTAATTAAACTAGTATCCAAAGTTAACAAGAGATCAGTGCATATATACTGGGACACTCATTCTCCATGCATCTTGTGATACCCTCACACATGCACACACAGCTACCACAGCTTAATCATTCAGTTATCAGAACTAGAGCTCCTTCCAAGGATGATCAGCTTGTGCTACCAATCACCTCAGTGCAAGCAAATTAAGCATCAGCTTATACAACAATCTGATTGGCTAACAACTACAACTGTAGTCCTATCACAAAAACTTTGGCAAGTTCCAGTTATAAGTGACAGATTCTTAGATACCCACCAATCATTATAGCCTCAGCATACTCATGCCTATTTCATTTAAGTAAAAAATAGTATAAATAGAGATAAAGCTCTTCGAATAGTTAGATCTGAGGATGCATATAATAGAGTGAATGCATTCATCTGTTGTTTTTGAATTTTTAAGAAAATAAGTGCTCTGCTTTCACTGAGCTGGTTTTGAATACAAGTCTATTTTTTTACTGAAGTGCAATAACTTTAAAAATTACCATATCTTCACAGGAGGTTTCCTACATCATTTCTACCCCCTTAGTTTTGGAAATTAAAGCAAAATGACCTCACTCTCTCTCTTTTATTATTTTAAAAATGTCTCTCTTTTAACAAGGATACTGAGCCCTTCCACATTCCATGTCACCATAAATGACTTACCTCCTTCTGTATTTTATCTCCTCCCCAACAATTGACTTGCCTGCTGTCACACTGAAGCTATATTCAGTGGACTTTTAAGCAACCTGCAAAAGCAATGTCAATGCTCACCCTGCCAACAGGACCTGTCAGTTACTACTGAATATCTATAAATCTATGAATACCTGCTTCACTTCATCTGTCTGAAGACCTAGTAAATATTTCCTCTACAGTCAAGTCCAACAATATTTTTCTAGTTATCATTTTTTCCTTTAATTATGATTTCCCTCATCTACGATCTTCACTCTTCTTACTAGCCCCTTCTTCTCTATTACCTGTGCCTGTATGACATGTCTCCAAATATCTTCCACTTGACTTTACAAGTTTCTTTAAAGTTTAAACTGCCCGTGTTTCCTTCAATTCAATTACCTAAACTACAGACACTAGGCACCCTTTCCCCTCTTCTTGTAAATTATAAACATGCTACAATCTCCTTCCATGAATGAAAATTTACAATAACCCCAAAGTAGACTAATGCTTCATAAAACCATGACAGACTTCCTCCTTATTGTCTTCACTGCTTCACTGGTTATATATGCTGTAGACTAAACTACATTTCACAGGACTGCTCACAACCCCACAAAAACCTTAAACAAAAAGTTGTTTTTCACTCCCACTTTAACTCACACACATAAAATGTCCTCATGCATATGCTAAAAGAATTACCAGCATAGGAAACTGATTCCCATTCATCCTTTATGCAGTTTACAATGCACAATGACTCATGAATGTATAGGCCTCACAACATTCAACTCTAGGGGTGAAGATGCTTGAAAGGAGGTGTGTTTTTCTTTTTAATTTTAAATGGAAATAGGAAAACGGAACAAAATTGGGGATAAGTAGAGCTTGAGAAATGGTGAGGTGAGTGTTATTGCTGTTTTGTGAGCTGATGCTGTCAGTGATTTACCAGATACCATTTGGCAATATTTCTGGGTTTGTGGTTTGTGCTGATAATTGATGAGAAGAATGGTGGTATGAGATAAGTGCTATAACTGTTTGTTTACACCTGCAGTGATTAACCAGATGTATTTTGACAATATTTATCTTGTTTTGTGATTTGTAAGAAGCACCTTAATTAGAATACTTTAAATATGACAATTTTCCATAAAGGTTAAAGTCACAAGGTACAAAGTTTGATCCTGACCTCTTGCTAATACCTGTTTGGAGTTTGCATGTTCTCCCTGTGTCTTTGTGAGGTTCCTCCCACCTCTGAAAACCATGCTGAGTGTTTCCATCTCAAACTCTCCAAAGAATGGAACTGTGGGCAGCAGCACAAACTCTATATGGTGTCCTATGGGGAAGAGTTGTATAAACCAACCTCTTTGGGCATTTACTGTGGTACACAGTATCCTCATGTTAGGAGAGCACAGATCAAAGACTGGCCACCATGATAGGGCTAGCTAATCAATGGTGTAAAATATGGCTCTAGGTGATTTGGTCATGTTGACTAATGTTGCCAAATGGGAATGGGTATTTGCCGGTGATAAGTGGGTTGAGGACACAGCCTACTTACAGCAGGGACTCATGCTAATGGTGGGAGGAGTATATATGCCCCTATTGGCCAGTAGGTGCCAGCCATAAAACCCAGCAGTCCTGGGTTAATAAGCTACTTGCCGGCCGGAGTCCAGTTGCCCAGTTTGGGTTACCAGGGATAGCTCTGTTGAGTGACAGCTGGATGTAAAACCAATGAACCCACCAGACATGCACTAGGAATTACTACACTCAATGTAGGTTCACTGACAGAATGCGACTTGGAAGTGGATGACATGATGGCAAGGAGGAGGGTGAACATCCTATGTATCCAGGAGAGATAAAAATGGAAGGGCTGTACTGCAAACCCACTTGGCGGGGTCTAGAGTCTACTACTTAGGAGGAAGACAGGATAGAAACAGTGTAGAATTGTGAAGAGGGAGTGGCTTCAGAACACAGTAAGAGATGTCATCATAATTATTGACAGACTCATGGCATTCAAACTGCAACCTAATGATAGGGCAATATTCATAATCTCAGTGTGTGCCTTACAGCAAGGTTGTGATAGTGAGGAAAAGAGTGCGTTCACACAGCAGTTGCAGGACCTACCAATTAAAGCAGGACAACATGAATTAGTATTAATAATGGGTGACTTGAATGCACATATCATGACAGAACAGGATATGAGGACTGCCTGGGTCCACATAGGTGGGGCAACAGGGATAAAGGAGAGACCATTCTAGACTTCTGTCTGGCAAATGGCTTGATAGTAGCCAATACATGGCTCAGAAAGAAAGACAATCACAATGTCAATTACAACAGTGGCCAACATGTAACTCAGGTAGACTTCTTCCTAATAAGGAAAAGGCACTGGGGTAGAATCTGTGATTGCAAAGTCACTCCCAGTGAAACAGTTGGCCCACAGCATAAAACACTGGTTGCCACAATCAGATGCAAAAAGTGGTCAGAGGAGGCTCTAGGGTGGCTGCTGACTGGAGAGAAAGCACAACAGTGAAAGGAATTACTCAAGGCTCTAGCACCTCAAGACGAAGAGGAAATAGGTGGAGTTGAAGAAGAATGGCAGCACCTTGAAACAGCATGTGTGAGGACTACAGAACAGATATATGTCCAAGTCAAGTATGGAAAAGGTACATAAAGAAAGCTGGTGGTAGAATGCAGAAGTCCAGGAAGTCATCAAAAGAAAGAAGGAGTGCAGGAAAAAGTGGGAAATAGAAAAGATGGACCAGGCTAGGAAGGAATACTGGTCGGCTAACAAAGAAGCTAAGCAAGGACTTGCAATAGCAAAGAACAAGGCATCACAGGCACTCTACCAGGTTCTGGAAAGAAACTATATCAGGTTGCAAGGCAAAGACAAAAAGATAAAGAAGATAGTGACACCCTTCATAAGGAATGCCAGCAATAACCTGCTCACCAGTCCGCAACACATCAAAGTTAGATGGAAGGAGTACTTCCAGCAGCTTCTGAATGAAAAAAAACCCACAGAAACTGTACTGCCACAGACACAGCCTGCTATAAGAGAAGAGGTGGATTCCATCATAGAAGAAGTAAGAACAGCACTAAGGAAAATTAAGTCAGGGAATGCAGCAGGCTCAGATGAGGTCACAACAGATATGATAAAGATGCTGGGTGAGATAGGGGAAAAATGGCTCCTGAGGGTACTCATAGCAGTGTGAGGAGAAAGGCATATCCCAGATGACTGAAGAATAAGCATACCAGTGCCAGTGTTCAAGAACAAAGGGGATATTCACAACTGTGGGCGGTACAAAGGTATCAAGCTCATGTCATATTGCATGAAAGCTTGACTTCAACAATTGGCTAAGCTACTGGTGTCATTCTAAGGGGATCCAGTATCTGTGTGCCTGGGATGACATGATCGACAGACCACGATGCTTTGCCAGGGATGGCCTGCACTCTCACCGTTGGATTCCGGATACTGGCTAAGGCTCTTGCCACCCCTATAGTGCATTTTTTAGGCAAGGCTCAAATGACAAACTCACCACTGTAACAGGTGCAAGCAAGCAAAATCTGAGTGTAATGCTACTCAATGCTAGAAGTCTAAACCTCAAAATGCACTCACTCAAGGGACTCCTTAAAATGAAGAACATCGACATCTGTGCAGTGACAGAGACCTGGTTAAAGGCTCCAGAGAGCACCCCTGCATTACCGGGCTATAATTCATACCACACCTTTCGGCCACCTAACCTGGACCGAAACACTAAAGGCGGAGGTGTGTCCATATTCATTAAGGATAACCACACCTCCAGCCTAGTTGCTCAGCATAATGCAGCCGAGATTATCCAAGTGCAACTAACTCTAGGCAAGACCACAATCCAAATTGTAGCTTGCTACAGATCCCCCACCATGCCCCAGGATTCCCACTCCTCATTTCTTGATACACTGGAAAATATCAGGGTACAACCTAACACCCTAATAATGGGTGATTTCAACGACCCCACCATTAACTGGGAAAACTACTCATGTACCAACTCTTTTGCTCAACGTTTTCTGGAATTCATAAATTCCAACACCTTGGATCAACTTATCCACACCCCCACCAGGGGCAGCAATATCCCAGACCTGGTCATTACCAACATGGGAAACCGGTGTTCCACACCAGAAGTCAATTCCTCGTTGGTCAGATATGACCACAAGCTAATCACTCTAGACATCTACATGCCTCCCCCGCCCCCAACCCCCATTAGGGAAACCACCGTAAAAAATTTCTCCAAAGCCAACTTCACGCTTCTTAAGACAGAAGTGGCAAACTTCAGGACACCCATGCAGATGGACAATAGAGGTATGACTGCTGAATCCTACACAAATGCACTTTATAAGCACTTACACGAGTGCATGGATCATGCAATCCCTAACAGAACCAAGATGCTATCCTCCAAAAAAAGGAAGCCAATCTGGTGGTTCCCTGCTATAAACAAACTCTATAAAAGAAGAAAGAAACTGTTGCAAAAAAGAGTAAAATCCCATGATTGGAGAACTCCCTGGTCAGCCTCAGTAAAAAGCTGAGATCCCTCATAAAATCCTCCAAAGCTAGTTATGAAAACAAAATCGCCACTGATTCTAAAGACAACCACAAAGCATTCTATAGCTATGTCAAGAATCTCAATGGCAACACTCAGATCTGCTCTGAGTTACAGCACAATGGCACTAAATATACAGAACCAACTGATATTGCCAACATCCTGGCATATAGGTTCAGTGCTAACTTTACTCACCCTCTCACCCCCTAAAAGGCCCATCTGTATATTGGAAGAATACAAAATTCCTGTAATCAGGGCTGCACAGGTAAAAAACACACTCTCCAAACACAGCATCAGTGGGACCTGACAACATCCCAGGCTGCATTCTACATAAACTACAGAACGAACTGGCATCCCACCTAAGTACCATGTTCAATCATAGCCTCACCTCAGGCTTTGTAACCACAGAATGGTGCACAGCGACGGTTATCCCACTCCATAAAGGTGGAGCCACCATGGACCCCGGGAACTACCACCCCATTAGTCTGACAAGCCTGGTCTGCAAGGCTATAGCCTTGCAGACCAGGAACTTATAAACAATGGCATTGGTAATCTCTAAACTCTGGACCCCACCCAGTTCAGGTTTGTAAAAGGCAGATCATGTCTCCTAAACCTGAGAGACTTCTTTGAAGCAGTCACCAAAGCCGTAGATGAGGGTAAGGTGGTTCACACAGCCTATCTAGATCTTGCCAAGGCTTTCGTCACCTTCCCCCACTCTGGAATTATAGATAAACTCACTAAACTGGGTATAAATACCTATGTCACAAGATAGATTTCCAACTGGCTCACTGACAGAACCCACACTGTGAAAGTAGCAGACTTCAAATCTGACATCAGACCAGTGACAAGTGGAGTACCACAGGGTTCAGTCCTGGGTCCTCTCCTGTTTGGTATCTACTTCTCAGAAGTACAGGCTAACACAGAAAGTCTTTGGCTAATGAAGTTTGCAGATGACTGCAAACTAGGAGCCATAATCAAAACTCCTAACGATGTGGACATCCTACAAAAGGGGTTCACTGAGACAGATGCTTGGTGTCAAAGCCATGGCCTGAAGCTCAATGCCTAAAAGTGCATTGTCATCCCTTTTGGTAAAAACTCTGTACCCATGAACTACCACATAGGCGGTAGCCTACGTAACACCGAAAGTGTGGTAAGAGACACAGGTCGACAGTAGTCTCTCCTCTGATAATCACATCACCACAGTAGTCAGGAAATCCTTCTACGTGTCACACCTCATCACAAAAGGTTTTTCATCCAGGAAAAAAGAGGTTATTGTTCCCCTCTACTCGTCACTCATTAGACCCATTATAGAGTACAGCACCCCTTTTGCTATATACCTCACAAGACATCTACAACAACTACAAAGGCCACAGAAATACCTCACAAAGAGGATTACCGGCCTCAAACAGATGCCCTATGCAGGCCATCTAAAAAAACTCCAGCTTTACTCCATCTCATACTGCCTACTCTGAGGCGATCTCTGCCTAACATACAAAGCTATGTCAAACCCAGAGCTGTTGGACATGCTGCACTTAAAGAAATCCCAATCCCTCCATCTACATGCTCTAGGGACCTAAACCTTGTCACCACAATAAACAGAACATGCTGGAGGGATAGATTCCTATCCAGAGACTTCCCATACTCTGGAACAAACTACCTATCTATATCAAACAAAGCACCTCATTAGCACTCTTCAAGAAAAATCTTGATGATTGGATGGGAGATAGGAAATTCACCCTGGGGATCACTTCTGTGGCTCTGCTCGACAGGGGCACAGGAAAATAATTTTCTTGGGTGGCGAAAGCCAGGGTACCTGTTTGGCTAGGCTTATATAGGCCCTAGAGCCAATAGCCTAGTACCTACCTATGAACCTATGGAAAGGGTGATTGATAAATAAATGTGCAGAGTAGTAGAAAGTAAGCTGAGAGATGAGAAGTTTAGATTCAGATCAGAATGCAGCACAACGGACCTGAAGTGTGCTGTGAGACAGATAACTAAGAAGAAGCTGGAGATGAGGAAAGAGTCCAACTAGGATTCCTAGACTTGGAGAAAGCATATGACAAGGTCCCAAGAAAGATGATTTGGGCAGCCCTGCGGTGGTTCAAAGTCTCAGAAACACTAGTAGAATTAGAGCAAGCTATGTACAAGGAAACAATGACTCAAGTACACAGTGTTATGTCTCTTACAGCATTCCTAGTGGGAATGGGTGTGCTCCTGGGTTCAGCTCTTAGCCAACTGCTGTTCATACTGGTGATGGACTAAATTAGTAAACAGGTTGGAGGGGACAGATCAACAAAATTGCTGTATGCAGATGATATGGCATTAGAGGCAGACTCTGAGCAAAAACTTCAGCAAAGGATAGGGAAATGGAATGCAAAACTGAAGGCGCATGACATGAAACTGAGTACAGATAAGACAGTTCTAATGACAGCAAATGGTGGAGTTTAGAAGATGCAGAAAATTAAGATAGAAGGGAATACAGTGGGACAGGTTAACAGCTCCAAGTATTTTGGAGGGGTGGCAGAGGAGAAAGGAAGTCTAAATCAGGAAGTCAATGCTAAAATTAGAGGGGCTGCATCCAACTGAAGCAGCGTCAGGTGTAGTATATGACAGAATAATGCCAAAGAAGCTGAAAAGTAAGGTGTAAAAAACCAGTGGTGTAACCAGTACTACTGTATGGTATGGAATCCTGGGCAGTAAAGGCAGAGCAGTTGAGGAAGCTAGAGATGATGGAGATGAAGAGCCTGACGTGGGTGGTAGGATGCACACTGTATGACACACAAAGAGAAGAGGACATAAGAGTAGAAGCTAAAGTAGCTCAGACTGCAGAAAACGTCAAAGAGAACAGATTACGGTGGTTTGGGTACATGTGCAGAAAAGCAGAAGACAATCTAGTGAAGAAGATTTGAGACAGACAGGAAGAAGGCAAGAGGAAACAAGGGCATCCAGCAAACAGGTAGATGGATTGTGTGAGAGAAGACCTGTGGCAGTCAGGCATGAGTGCTGAAGAAGGCAGGAGAGTGGCATTGAATAGAAATGGAAATGGTGACGTTTGATGTGACACCCCGACTCATGTAGAAAATGGGAAAAATGGGGTCGATGATGATGATGATGAACTTAATTAGAATAATGTAGTCTTTCTGACAATTTGTTTGTACGGACTGTGGAGCATGTTATTTGTTTTTTTTTTTTTGCAATAACATTGGCAGTGATCAACCAGATATTTTTGACTATTTCTCTGGCTTCGTGATTTTTGTGAGGAGCGTGGAATGTTCCTATAGTTAGTCCTGATTTACACCTCTACAGGCTGTCCTATTTTTATAGTAGAGTACACGACCAACATACTAGTGACAACAATAAAGAGAGAGGGCACAGTTCATTAAAGTCTATAGATTTTGCACTGCCTCACTGATAATGTGCTTATCTTTTCCCACCATTTTTGTTGCTCGTTTTTAACATGTTTATGAGTAGTATCCTACATTCCTATGTGGTGTGATCAGTTATGTACTATTGCTTTTTCAGATTTAATGCTAATTAAACTCCAGATTTTTAGTTGGATGTACCTAGAATCCAAGGGCCTTTGTTCCTAATTTCAATGTCTGTAGGTTTGGAGGTATGCTGTGGATGTGAAATAATATTATATAACCATCAGACATCATGGCTATAACTGCTTGGTTGAGGTGGGGATGTCTGTGTGAAAGTAACTGACCCACTTGTCAGTTGCTCAGATTAAACTGTCACTATCTGGCTTTTTAGGACTAGTGTGCATTTGAGAGAAGTAACAGGGCTACTTAACTGGGTACCTGATATACACAGAGAGATTAGGCATAACTCCTGCGGCTATCTTCTGTGAAAGAAAATGACTAGCTGCCGGCTGCTGTTTACTTATTATTTTGGCTTTGTAGGACTAATGTGACTATGTGAAGCAACATGCAATATTTTAATGTGTGGCAACTGTTTTTGGAACAAAGATGAAATACATTACAGGGTCATCCTTTTTATCACAATCAGATGTCTGAATTGTACATAGAAGTGATTATAACTGCTTAGTGGGGGAGGGGATGGCCTGGATGAAAGTAACTGATCCTGTTGTCATTTGCTAAGTTTAACAGTTCTCTCAAAAAATAATGGATAGATGTATCACAGAATACCCAGACATTCAGAACGTCTAGGGACTGGTGACCCCCCACACCAAGGCTGTATAAGTAGCTTTTGTCAAGGGCTTAGCGATTACCTCTGCCCTGAACCCCACCTAATCGAAAACCAGCCCTGTACATAAGTGTACACAGAAAGTTGGTGTATTTGCATGGGGGAGAGTGCAGGGGACAATGTCATTATTTCTTTAACATTCCTCCCAAACCTCAGTGGTCTTATCTTGTGTTGGGCTGGGGACAGTCTGGTCATTATTTCTTTAATGTTCCTCAGAAACATCAGAGAGGTGCACGGAGAATTACTATAACTTGTATGGGAGCACTGTACTGTCTCGATGTAACAAGTTGGAAACCCTATTGAAATAATTTTTTTCTCCATTTTCCTGACAATCAAGCATCTGATGCACATGTAAGAGGCTTTGTTTTGGGGGGGGGGGGTATAAATAAGCATGCTATTCTAAATATGTCTGACAGCAAATATGTTATGTTATATTTTTTTTTCAGTTTTGTCTCAGTCTGACATCAGAAGGGTATAAAGAAGGTGGCTGTCTTTTGGAGCATAAAGGGTGAAGAGGCATGCTTTATGTCAATATGATGGCAACAGCTTGAAATATGACTGGGCATTTGTGTCTTAATTTTAATCTCAATTTAATACCAGAGGGAGATGCACAAAATGACTACCTATTTTGAGGTATGGGACTAGGGGGCGGGTACTATTCCCAGATGTGATATATATATATATATCCTTAAAAGCATTGTCTTCTGAGTTTATTGTGAAATGGTGTTTTATTAGCTTTGAGCGTTAAAAGTTAGAAACAACTTATTTCTTCCTTGAAATAGAAAGTAGGATTGAATTTCTCTTCTGCAAACATGTTTTTGTACAGACCATCATTGTTTAACAACACTGGGAAAAAAGCTGTAATATGCTCCTCAGAAAATCTATAATCCCATGTCTTCTAGATACCCAGCATCCCCTAGCTTAGTTTTGGTTGGTAAAGATGTGCTGATAGGATACAGGAAAAAACAAAGATGAAGGAGAAGACTAAATTTCTTTCTTTAATCGTGAGTTTTGTTCATGCAACCACTGAATGAAAATGGTTGTTTAAAAAAAACTCTAAAATGTACTTCAGATCATCTAGAATCCCAAGGCTTATGGGGGCGTTTGGCCCCAGGACCCTGTCTTAATACATTTATTTCCACTGCACTTATTGCAGTGTTGTCTTGGTTAGTTAGGATTTGGTGAAAGGAGCAAGAGAAAAACAAAGTGGAAGAGTAAGACTAAATTTCTTCCATTGATTCTAGTTTTTCTTCAGGAATCACTGGATGACAAAGGTTGTTTAAAAAACTCTAAAATGCACCTCAGCACACCAAAAACACTTATGGCATCTGGGAGCCATGCCGCTTCCCTGACCCCTGGCATAATGCATTTGTTTCCTCCACTGTTATCATTGTGCAGTCTTGCTTAGATAGAACATGTTGGTTGAATGAATAACTTCAGGAAAAAAAATGAAGAGAAAGACACACAGAGAAAAATGGAGGGAAAATTTTTTTATGTATTTAGTTAGTTATTGGCATTTGTTTACTGGGATAGTCCACTGGGCCATTAAGAGCCCATTTTCAGTGAAGGCCTGGGAAGAAAAGCTCCATAAATACTGGATATATAACAGATAATTAAAAATATTAAAATTCACACAAAAATACATACAGAAAATATTGACAATTAGAGTAGAGAGTGAAAAGGCATAACAGGTACAATTAAATACAAACTTACAATTGCAGAGTAGGTAAAACAATTATAAAAGATTCTGTTGCAAGTGCAGTTAAGTACTATGTACTTTTTATAGATAGTATAGAATGAAATATATGTAAATATAAGACGAAAATTGATGTCAGGTTATAGAAGTGGAAGGCATAGTACAGGTACAGATCCAGTTAGCAGAGAGGTATTCTCATTAAGAAGTTTTGAAGGAAGAATGACAGTGCATGGTTCTAATTGGTAGTGGAAGGGCATTCCAGGCTCTGGCTACCACACAAAAGTACAAGAGATGGCCTGCTGGTAGGTTAGGCTTGTGAACATGCAGAAGATATTGATTCTCAGATCTGAGAGACCTTTTGGAATGATAGTGTGAGAATAATGAACTAAGAGCAAGACAGTCTGAGGAATTGTTAATTATTTTATGTGCTGTAGCTAATTGTAAGTAGGTGAGATAGTGTGGCAATTCAAGCCAGTTCAGTGATTGAAGAGCTGTGCAGTGATGAGTAGAATGTCTGGCATTTGTTGCAAACCTGCTGATTTTGTTATAACAGGTTTCAAGCTTAGATTTTAGGGGGGAGAGCAGATTAATAACTAGAGGGGGGTGCCATATGTGATAGAGGGAAGTAGATAAGTGGTGGCAAGCAGTTATGTAGTGGCTCGACTAAGGAAGTATTTGTGCCTGTAGAGAATACCTAGCTTTTGATGCATTTTATTAATGTTATGTTGTATGTGCAGGTTAAATTTTAGGCTTTCATCTATTATTGCACCTAACAGTTTAGTCTGACTAACAGCTTTGACTCTAGTATTGCTATGGGAAAGTATAGTGAACTGAGTTTTGTTTATGGGGGTATTTTTCTTGGGGGTAAATAAAATAATTTTGGTTTTGCTAGGATTGACAGACAGGTGATTATTATGTAACCAGGTCTCAATGGATATGAAAGCAGATTGAGTGATTTGTTTTAGGTCTGATGTAGAGGAACATATGATAGTAGAGTCATCTGCATATTGTACAAGAGACCCTTGACTGAAGGAAGATTGAAGATTGTTAATGAAGATGCCAAATAGGAGTGGACCTAATATTGAGCCTTGGGGAACACCAGTAGAGGTGTGAAGATATGTAGATAGGGAGTTTTGCCATTTAACTGCCTGTTGTCTGTCTTACAGGTAGCTGAAAAATCAGCTGAGAGAGGGGAGACACCAGTTTTTGAGAGCTGATTTAGAAGGAGTGAGTGAGAGACTGTATCCAAAGCTTTTGATAAGTCAAGAAATAGAGTGGACACAATTTTCACAGAGTCTTGGGCTATATTGACTGTGTCCATGAAGGATATTAAGGGAGTTGTGATACTGTGAGATGGCCTGAATCCATGTTGACTAGGGGATAGGGTTTGGTTGTTTAGGATAAGGTTAAGAAATTGCATGTGTGCACACTTTTCAAGCAGCTTGGAGATAGGTGGCAGGATGGATATAGGATGATAGCTGGAGATATCAGTTGAACTGCTGCCTTTGTGAAGGGGTAGAATAATAGCTTTTTTCCAATTTTTTGGGACATATGATTCTTTGATAGATCTGTTAATTAGTATACTAACAGGGCAGACAATGGCTTCTGTGGCAAGTTTTAGAAATTCTGTGGGTACATTATCTGCTGCATTAGAGCTAGGTTTTAGTTTGAGGAGTAGCCTTTTTATTTTAGAAGTTGGAATTTGATTAAGTGAGAATGAAGGTGAAGGGTTGTTAGTTGGTTTATTGGGATGAGGTGAAATTGTAGAAGAAGGGGACAGGGAGGGAGGGGATGAAGTGTCTAGACCACAATAATTTGTGTTGGAATGAGGTTATGTAAAGTTAGAAGTGATGTTTTTTTATAGAATTTATGAAGTGTGAGTTAAATAGACTGGATATTTGTTGTGGCATTTTATCTGGATATGGAGATGGGTTGCTTTTTGTTCCTGAGTTAGAGTGATGTTACAGATTACCAGAATTTTTTGGGTTCATTTTATGGTTGTCTTGAAGTTTGATGTAATACTGTTTTCTGTCATTTATTACTTGTCTCCAACTTTGAAAAATAGTAAGAAATTAAATTAGTGGGCCTGGTCATAAAGATGTTATCTTGCAGTTCTCAATGCAGCCAGAGACAAAAAGTCTGTACTAGGAAGCTTTCTGCATTGTCTATGAGGTGAGCTAGTTACTACTCTGGAAGGATGGAGGTTTAAAATTGTCTTATGACTTCCAGGAGCTGCAGCAGATCTTAGCAATGCTGTGTGTGGTGTGTATGTGTGTGTGTGTGTGTGTGTGTGTGTGTGTGTGTGTGTGTGTGTGTGTGTGTGTGTGTGTTTGTGTGTGTGTCTGTGTGTGTGTGTGTATGTGTGCGTGCATGTGTGTGCGCATGCGTGCGTGTGTTTGTGTGTGTGTGTGTGTGTGTGTGCATGCAGCGGTAACTGTGTGTGTGTGTGTGTGTGTGTGTGTGTGTGTGTGTGTGTGTGTATTATTGACACATAGGTGCTAAATACTGGCATTTTCTAACAATAGGGGGTTGCATAAGAACCAGAAGTCAGATGACCAGATATATGTAATGTCATTTTGTAATCCATCACTAAAAATAATGTTTAATAATAGGTGAGACTGATGTCTCAGAGCAGTCTGTTTTTGTAACCTGAAAAAGAAGGATCTCTGCCCTACTTCATCTTGCTCTAATAAGTAACCAGGTAATAATAATTCTTTAGATAAGTCAGGAAAATATAGTGAGATTAGTTAAGTATTGTTTTTCTGTAATGGTGTGAACCTGTCCACCTGTGATATTTTCAATATTTCCTTTGATTGAAACTCTGGTGTTTATTGTAAATAGATATTTAGCATTTTCATGTTCTTTTATTATTTATTATTAAATATATGTAAAAATTTTCATTGTGGTTGGTCCATTAGAGAGTATTTTAACCTTTAAGAATACTTATATCTATTGGTGTCACTGTGGCCACTCCTGACAGCCTGGCTGTTGGTCAACATTACCATTTGTATTAATATTAACTCACTCAGTATACTTGGGTACCCTTGCAAGAGCATTAGAGTAGCTGGCTTTGGGGTGTCTGGTAGCAGTATAACTATCTTATAGTCTGGGCAGAAGGTGTGTGTGTGTGTCTGTCTGTCTGTCAGCTACTTGAGCAGGGACACGAAACACTGATTTCACAGAGAGGGTACTAGAGGACTTGGCTTGGACACTCGGCTGAGGGCTTAAATCTACAGCTGTGCCAGTGGGGAGCCTTACCGGGGACCTGGGGAGAGACAGAGGGAGAAACCCAAACCCCAGGCTGACTGTGCTCCCTATATGCTCTTAAGGGAAATTGTACTTGATGCAGAGAGCTGCATCTGGAAATAATGGATGTATCCATTTTTTTTCCAAGTGAACATCTCTCTCCAGTGTCAATGGTGAGGACTGAGGCTCCTTGATTGTGCCAGAGTGGAGAAGTCACAGTTGGTTTTCACTCTTTTCGGTCTTTTTACTCAAAGGGGTGCTTGGCTGCTTAATGTTTCTAAAAAATGTAGTATTGAAATAATCAGTGCTTTATCTAGAGAAAGAACTTTTAGGTTGTTCCAATTCATATTTTTTTAATATATTGGTGAATGTGTGTGGGTTAAAATTGGTTAGATTCCTTACTTCCTTGTAGTGGTGTTACTTGTGAAAGGAGATGGCTGTTCTACGAATAAAGGCTGGGAGGTGATCACTAATGGCATTTGAAAGCGTACAGGAAGAAGAGATTTTAGTCAGATCTATAACTAGTATCTAGTCTAGGATGGATCCATTGTTAGTGTTCCTATTAAAACAGGTTGGGGTGGTTATAAGTTGAGTGAAATTAAATAGGTTAATATTTGAGGCTGGGATTTTAGAATAAAAATTTAACCAATTGATATTGACATCACCCAGAATGACAGTTTCGTTTTTGATTGTATTAGAGGAAAAAAAAGTAATATGAAATATGAGTAGGCCCAGATGGCCTAGTTTGTGTGTGTGTAAGGAGTGCACATAGTGTCTTGTACACATAGAGTACCAGATTACCTAAGGCTGGCCCTAAAAAACTAGTAAACCATAATTGCATTATGAATGTATATATGGAATAACACACATATCTAACATTTCTACTTGACATCTCATATACGCTAGAAAACAAGTTACAGATCTCCTTGAATGATTATCTTTAAATGTAAAGAGATGATACATATTTGAGCACATAATAATTGTGCTTTACTCTCTTAGTTTAGATACCTATATGTACTAGCTAGTACAAATGGTCCCCCCTCCACTCACAGAATATGCTAATAGAACCTAGAATTTAGCCAAACTATTCCTTTTATAGTTGTTGTGTCTTTCGGCTTTTCCCGGTTAGGGGTCGCCACAGCAGAACTCCGGTCCACTAATGATTGGCAGTAGAATTTTACGTACCACGTTGCCGGCTCTGACGCACAGCCTTCAACGAAGGTACGCCCATTCACGCATGTCTCCACACAGAAGACGCTCTAGCTGACAACAACAACAACAACAACATTCCTCTTATAGTAAAAAAAAGGTTTATCATAATTGTGGTTGGTTTTATTACCATCATGTCCATGCAGCCTGGGGGATTTAATCCTACTTCTTGTTATTTTCTCATGCTTCTACAACTTCTTTACCTCAGCAGTAGTGTGCTCTGAATTACACAAATGGTTTTACACTTATCACAGCTGCAAGACACAAACTATGGGCCCTACAGTGCCCAAAAAAAATACACTTTGAATTAGTTTTAAAAAAAAGTTTATTTATTAAAAAACTTTCTGTTATTATAACAAAGTATTTTTCATGGAACTTCATCTCCCTCCAATTCCAGATGTGAGAGTGAGGGATCCCTACTACTTATATATACTAACTTAGAGATCAGCATGCCATAGACAAGAGATAATAGTACCAAGTTACTGTACCCCAGACTTTTTATTTATATTTCTCCTATTCGCAGCTGCAGTTCTCCTGTTTTGAGAGTCAGTGTTACAGTCATTGGAATTTAAACAGGTACTCCTGGATCCAGCAGTCCCAAAAAGCAAGGTAAAACATGTCAGAGATGGACAGAAAGGTAAAAATGAGCAAGCTTGATGTATGTAATACACTCACAGGCTTTTCACATCACTTTCCCTTCTGATGTTACCTTACACTACAAATTATTCTTCTGTACAACAGCTCCTCACAGTCTCATGTAATTATGCCAACCACTTCTGCACAGCAGTAAATACCATAATCAGTTTGCCAACTGTAGTGTACTTCTGATTTCTACAGAATCACCCTGAGCAACTCTTGACTGGCATTTCTGCTCTGCATGTTAGGTTCTTTGTGTTTTTCCATAATTTTCTCCTTCCTCATCTTTTTCTTTCTTTAGGGGTAACTTGTCTCTGTAGCTTTCACCCCCAAAACTCCTTCCACTACAGACTTCTTTAGATCTAGAAGGACAATTTCCTGTACTATTATAGGAATATTCACCACGAACACTTGTGAAAACAGATAAACCAAAAAACAGAGATTACGTGGTTCCAAACAGCTTGGAGAAATAATCCACAACAGTTTTTAGCGCTTTCAGTCACTAGTTTATTTTTTTCTTTGCGAAGAATTCAAAAAGTTTGAGTTCTTTGTTTTGGATAGTGTGGATAACATTAGTTTGAATGGTGACCTAAATAACATCTTAGAATGCAAGGAAGCATATTGGCAGCTCCTTTTAGGAGCTGATAAGTACCCTGGATTGAACGACACAATAAACTTAAAATGTTTTTTAAAATATAGATAAAACAATTTTGTGACACATTATATATTATGTGACAATACAAATTGTTAAGAATTACAAAGGTAAAAACAAGTTTTATTGAAAGATGTTTTTTACACAAAGGATTTTTTTATATAAAGAACTTTTTATTGAAGGTTGATAGAAATGGCAAGACTTGGCACTTTAATTTTACATGTGTAATTATGAGGTAACTTCCTGTTAAGAGGTATAAAATGAAGCAACAGAGTAAATTAATGGTTTCTGAAGAAGGTCGCAAAATAAACTAGTGACTGAAAGCGCTAAAAACTGTTGTGGATTATTTCTCCAAGCTGTTTGGAACCACGTAATCTCTGTTTTTTGATTATAGGAATATTCCTTTTAAATCATCCCTGCTAGCCTACTAGATAGGAAAGGAAAACAACAGTTCGCTCCCTTATTAAATTCCATATCACTGTCAAAAAGCAGCTCTGAGTCTTATTCTAGAAGCAGTTCATTATGTGGTACCCAAGCCTACTGACTCTTTGAAGTACATGTCTTGTGTCATTTAAGCAAGCCTTTCTTCATTCTTTTGATAGCTAGTAAGCACTGAAGTGAGTGATGTGTGTCATCTGAGCCACCTTTTAGTCATTGTAATTGGTCGCATCTGAGCCTGTTGTTCTAGAGTCTCGTCAGCCGTTATTCTACTGTTACTATTCAGAATCAGTGTATTGTTGTCTTACTCTTTTCATTGTGTAACAAACTATAGTATAATACTACTCTGAAATCTTGCTGTGTTTTACTTTTTCTTCAGCCCTCATTCATTATACTGAACTTGTTTGCTGTGCTGAACTATAGCGATGTACTACTTTAAAATTAGACTGCATTGCATAATTTCTTCCCTCTAGGCAGAAGTACTTGTATCAGTGTTACCACATCTTTGCTTCACCTAGTATATCTCCCCAGTATGGTTTATTTTCCCAACATTAACAACAAAAGAAGGAAGAACACTGCAAGTCCAAAACCAGTAAATGCCAAAAAGCACTGTATGAGGAGAAACAATGCACCGGACAGCTTGAGATAAAATCCAACGGTTTATTAACAAACAGCATGTAAAACGGATGCAACACAACACGTTTTTAATTTATACAGGACGCCTGCATAAATTCAAAACGTGTTGTGTTGCATCCGTTTTACGTGCTGTTTGTTAATAAACCGTTGGATTTTATCTCGAGCTGTCCGGTGCATTGTTTCTCCTCATACAGTGCTTTTTGGCATTTACTTATTTTCCCAGTATATCATCTTTGCCTACTGACTAAACTTGTTCATTATATTATTCCTGCTCCAACAATTCAACAGACACGGCAAACATGAAAGCGTAGTAAAGCTTTATCCCTTGTGCTGCCAGAATTTTTGTACTCAGTGTTCTGAGTCAATGTAGAAACTGCCTGATGCACACTAACAACCAGCTTCTACTGGACTAGTATGATATGATTTGTGAGAAGTGTAGTTATCTACATAACCTGGGGACCATCCTCCCACTGACACAAAGGGTCAGTAGGCAAGACATAAACTTACTCATACCCCTATAAGGACACTGTAAGCCAAAATACACTTAGGTCATTACAATATCACTCCACAAACCTCCAAGAATCAACACCAAAGAGCCTTGACAGCAATCATCTAACATAGCTCCAGCATATCTAACATAACTCCTGCATACTCACTCAACTCAGAGAGTCACAGGCTGTAGAGTACAAGTCTTTCACTGGCACTGGGTGCAAGTCCAAGTACAAATGTTCTAGTAACTGATGACTCAGTTATCAGATGCACTGACTCTATACTCATTTGCTTGGAAAAGACAAGATAGCAATCAGCTGTCTTTCTGGTGCCAGATCTGTAATATTACAAGGGCTTTAATGTCCATCAAACAGGACAATGATATGGGTGACCTGGAAGTGGCTCAATTATCACTTTTATTTTCTGTTACTTTATGTTTCCTGTTGGAGCTCATATGTCCAGATACAGTGTTTAGGCCATTTGGCCATCGAAGAACACTGATTCCACAATATATGGCATGTAAACATTATTACCTGCCCAGATAGCCAGTTCCTTTTAAACCTACCACAACTATTTACATTATGCAAGCATATAGGGAGATTGTTCCAAAGTCATGTAATTTTAACAGCAATAAATTGCTCTCTGATTTTTGAGATTTCCCTTTTTTAATACAAACATCATATTCTTATGCTTGTGCATTTTAGTACATCTATTAACCTTGATGCTGTACGTAATTTGTACTATGGAGTCATGACAGACGTTATATGCTAGTAACAACACAGAAGACTTCACAGATATTACAGAATATAGAAACCAAACATATATATATATTTATTAAATAACCGACAACTTGTGAGACTAAGAAGATAAGCTATAATAAAATAACTTAAAACACCCTGACCATGAGAAACGAACCTCGAACTATAAAAAAAATAAATAAATAATAATAATGCATAACTAATACATGCACTTTGTTAAGGGAGATGGGAATGTCCAAGGGAACATCTTGTATAGGCATAAAAATAATAAATTAAAATAATATTACTGTATGCAGAATGTCAGAAAGGTGTTTAACAGGCTTTTGTTAATCTCCACTCATTGTTACACTTTAATCTTTCACTAGAGGATTAACAAAGGTCAACGTCCTCCACAGAACAGCATCAAGAACCTCAAAGTGATTTAAAATGTATTAAAACATTTTGTTCTGTTTTCTTTTCTTTTCTTTTCTTTTTTGAGGGATGAGCTAACAAAGTGTTTGAATATGTTTCAAAGGTCTTTCGGCTTCCTGCCACTATTCTATGGTGGCTGCTTTGTGTGTGGTAACAGTAAGTGTGTTATAGCTTTCAAGGCTGTAAACACTTTGTGCTCTTACATTTTTTTCTCTTTCTCCAACTTTTGTGGAACAGATTAAACTCCATACACTGCAAATATCCTTCTACTCATAACCACATTGTTATATGTTCTCTACATGAAAATCTAAATTCATGTCTTGAGCGAAGGTGAATTTCTTGACATCCATGTCTCAAACACATAACAAGCTGGTTATACTCAGAGACCTAATTATAATCCTCTGTATCATGAGAGCAAAACTTGAGAGGTGAGTCTTGACATCCATTTTGAGAACAACTGGCTAGTGGGTTATGATTGGATGAACCTGATCATAATTCTTTGTAGTATAAGAAGCTTTAGCTACTCTGGTGTTTTATGAGTTAAAAAAACAAAGTGTGGGAGCAACTTCTAAAGCTGAAATACACTTAAAACTGACACATAGCTGTCAGGAGTCAAATGTACTTCTGATTATGGAATAGCTTTTAAGGCTGTTTGACACTTCACTGTTCCATTTTTTATTCTGTTTGGCAACATGAAATGTGTTACAGATTATAAAGCTTTAGATTCAGTTCTGTGGTGGCTGCTATATATGCTGATGCATGTGACCAGAGTATAGCAGCTTCAAAAGGTGCTTAACCAAAAATTATTGTGTACTTCCTTGAGATCAGAGAAGTACATAACAAGCTTACTTTTGTGATGATCATCACAATCCAAATATTACAAGATAATAGCCAACCGGGTCTCCCACAGAACATTATAGAATGTCCACTGTTGTGGGGCTATTCTATAGATGACTGAGATGAAGTTCCTTGAGCATCAGTTGTCCAAAGAAAAAGATGCTGAGGAATATAACATTGATCCCTGTTTTCCATAAGAAATAATCACCTGCATGGTTATTAAGTGTATATTGGCTGTGGTTCACTTTTTGGGAGATTTCTACTTTATTCATGTTAGAGCAATCACATAGTTGGCACATATCTATATCTATATCTATATATATATATATATATATATATATATATATATATATATATATATATATATTTATATATATATATATATATATATATATATATATTTATATATACACACACACACACACACACACACACACACACACACACACACACACACACACACACACACACATACATACACATATATATATATATATATATATATATATATATATATATATATATATATATATAAGTTTGACGGTTGAGAGGCTTGCTCCCCATATCAGGAGATGCAGGGAAGTGGGGATTGCAAGGAAACTTGTCCCACTGTAAAAATGCTGCTTGAAAATAACTTTTTCACCCTCTTGTTTTTAAGGCAGTATTTTTCATTGTTTATAATCTCCACAGTGTTGTTGTTCAGTGATCCATAAAACCATTGTATGGCTGCCAAATCAGCAATGCTAATGTAATAGAAATGAAATGCCCTTATTATGTAACAACATTTTGAAACAGACAGAACTGCTTATCTCATTACATCCAAGTGACATCTTCAGGTGCATGTGCAGTTAACTCCTACTTACGCCTCTAGGAGTCAAATATTGCTTGTTCATATTTAAATCAATAAGTCCCAAACCATGCTATGTTCAAGGTTTTCAAAGATTTCATCTTAAAACATCATAATGGCAAACTCAACTACAAAACTATTTGACCTCTGCCTAGTGCAGGTAGACATATTAGCTGTTGTTTTATGATATTAACTTATATAGATGTAATTTTCACATTTTTCTAAATATCTCAACAACCAAGTAACACAGACAGAATTCCTTAGCCTCATATGAAAGCTCTCAGTTAGATGAATAAAATGCTGTTGAGAGTATGCATGTAACTTGAGTTATTGCTGACATATTGTAAGTTGTTTACAAAATATTACAAACATAATTATTGTTTACTGTGACTTATAAAATTCAGTTTAAGATCTAGAACCTAAAGAATGCCACCACTATAAAACTAGCTTGTAATGAAGAGTTTGCCATTTATACTTCTTTCATAACCTCTGCGATTCCAGAGATAGGAGCATTTTTTTGCAATGTTGTGTCTTTCGGCTTTTCCCGGTTAGGGGTCGCCACAGCAGAACTCCGGTCTGCTAATGATTGTCAGTAGATTTTTACGTGCCGAGTTGCCAGCTCTGATGCACAACCTTCAACGAAGGTATGCCCATTCACGCATGTCTCCACACAGTAGACGCTCTAGCTGAGAATCGAACAGGACAACGTCTTACTGTGAGGCAACAACGCTACCGCACCACCACCGCAGTATGATCATTTGCGAGCACATAATTTGATTCTTTCAAAAGGCGTAGGCACCGCCCATTGGAAATTACAGTGCAAACTTCCTGAGCTACCTTGCAGTGAATGAGTTGGATAGCAAAATATGCCAGTTGTCATTTAGGGTTACCACCATTTCTCTTTATGCAGGATAGTCCCTGTTTGGGAAATTGTGTTTTGTGTGTGTGTGTGTGTGTGTGTGTGTGTGTGTGTGTGTGTGTGTGTATGTGTGTGTTGTGGGAGAGACCATGAAAAACAGCAAGTTTCTTGAAAATGAAGGATGGAAAATACTTCCTGAGATTCTTTTAATAGTTACGCTTAACAGTTATTTTGTATCGGAAACATTTCAATATGAAGGGAAACAGGAGTGAGCTTTTGTTTCTGAAAAAAAGTCCTTTGCATTGGTTGTGAGTGCGGTTCATTCAGCAAAAGTTCACATTTTCATAAAACTGCCCCAGTATGTGGATTTGAAAAGAGGGCAGCTCTAGTTGTCACTGAATCACACTAAGTGGCAAGCTATTGGCACAGTCACTTTTGCTTGTTAACTGACATTTTAGGTTTTAAATGTTCTCTAGCTCCAGCAAAATAATTAGTTTTTTAAGGCAATTAACTACACTGGAACAATCAATATACACTTCAGGATACAGCTACACCAATCAGATTTGTAGCTTACATATCTCTGTTAATATTAATGATCAAGAAAATTCACAACTTCCTGGGTTACATATCTTAACAACAACCCATAAAATAGGAAAACAAGATAATAACACACAGTAGTAAATACTGTTAAAATCATTACTAGTCACATGTTCTCTGCTGGTTTCTGCTCACTCAAACTTCCAATGAAAAGATGAGAAATTGTTGAAAATAAAACTTCACATTCCATCTAATGATACATATGTGCCCATGTCTTCCTGTTCTTGCAGCAATCTGGAATGCAGCCAGTATGAGGGAAGCAGTGTTTTTGTTTGTTAAGAGCTTAAAGTACCTACTGTGTGACTCGGAGCAAGTCATTTGTCATTTTAACCAAACGATGATTAAAAAAAAAAAAAAAAAAAATGCAAAAAACAGCAGCAGCAGCAGCACTACTTTCATTGTGGTGAGCCACGTGGGTTATGTAGTCCTTATCTGTTTTACCATCAGGAATTGATTATTTACTTATTATTTATTTATTTACAAAGGATGTCTACGGAATGAAACTGTATCAGGAAGGAAGGAGAATAAGATACCAAACTAACTTTAGAAGAAGAAATGTGGTGCCGTTGGGCACCTCCCTTAACCCCCACCAAATGCAAGGACCTGAGCATTTGCGCAGGCTACCTTATAAGTCTCATACCTGCATACAGTCTTCACAGTAGCAAGACAAGATTTTTGTGAATGCTGTTCATTATTTTCACCATGGCCATGGAACTTAAAGAACCATACATTTTATTTTGAATTAGTCAAAACAATTCCTGAAAGAGGGGAAAAACTCTCTAGTATTTTAATACATTTTTTGTAGATTATTTCACTTTTCTTTATCTGAGTGACATTCTGCGGCCTAATATATGATATTTTTTCTGAGGCTACAAAGTATATTGTGAAGGGTATTTAGATATCTTGCTATTTTAGCAGCATTGTCACTTTAAATCAGATTACTCATGTTCACAACAGCAGTCTGTTATACTCTCACTTTATAACAACATTCCTATTCTTTTTTTTCTGTTCTTCATTCTGACAGTTCACGTAAATATTTAGCTTCTTGACCCAAACAATAATTCAGATTTTCCTCTTCCACTTCTGTGCATTTTTCTTTTCTGTCCTGTGTGCTTGTGTGTTTAGTTGACTGGGGTGCACTTTAAGATCTGGAAAAGTCCACCTTCACTCAAATATTTATTTTCTGTGTGCTGCTTTGATCACTAGGCACTATTATTTGTACTGTGGGTGTATAGTTTGCATAAGTTATGTTGTGCTTCTCATACATTAATCAACAGTGCTGTATTTGAATATTATTTATGGGTATGTCTTAGCTCGGAAGGCATGCCTCTGCATTAAAGAGATGATGTGAATGGTTAAAAAGGAAAGGCATATAATGTTAGACAAAGTAAACATGGCTTATAAAAGCTATTCATGTTCATGTAGTTATACTTTTAATTTTCGATGACAGAAACCTCTCTAATCTTTATCTTAAATTCTATAGCTTGCTTAGAAAACACTAGCAATGATGTATATATTTC
Source organism: Protopterus annectens (assembly GCF_019279795.1). NCBI lineage: Eukaryota > Metazoa > Chordata > Ceratodontiformes > Protopteridae > Protopterus > Protopterus annectens. The sequence goes on from NC_056737.1 coordinate 1,997,587,934, forward strand.
CCTGACCCCATGTGCAAAAATGGGAAAAAGGTGTTGTAGATGGATGGATGGATAGATTTACAAATATCAAGGAACACTGGATATAGTTTCTTTACTGAGACTCTGGAGGGGGGAATTGGTGTGATTACATTGAAAAGGGAATCGAAAAGGGAGGAGTCATATAGAACAAGATCTTAAAAACTTGCTCATCTTTCAGTAATATCTGTATGAATTAGCATAGTCTGTTAGTATTACACATTTATTTTGATATGGAAGAGATTGTGACTAAATGTATTTTTGTAAGTGAAGGTAAGTGAAGATGTTAAAAAGCAAGATATCTTTAAAGTGGCAATTTGTTTTACAAAAATATAGCCTGGTCACATCAAGCACTACTGAAGAACTCATACTGAAATGCATTTGTTCTTAAGATTTTTTTGTCTTTTTTTTCTCTTCAGAGTCTTATGAGGAAAATATACACATCATAAAGAACTCTGCTCAATCAGAATTTATAACATATGTAGGAATTAGTCACAGATGTTTATCAGTCTTCCGAGCCTGGCTTTTGGAGCAATCAGACATCTTCAGAACAGAGCTCAGCTGGCCTCTTCCCCACACAGATGATGGTATGCAGAAGAGCAGCTTGCAACATCTTCAGTTTTATTTATTTATTTATTTTTTTAAATAGCATAAACTGTACTGTTCTCTCTGCCTGTTTAACAGAAAGACAAGTACCTTTTCTGTTTGACTAATATATTGTGTAGAGGTTGCATTTGCTCCTTGTAACTGAGAATTTATGATTTCTTTTCAGTAGCCCGTAACACCCCCATAAACAAATCACCAACAAGTGAGGCTGTAGAAAACAATTTCCCTTGAAGAACTACCATTTCTCACATCTTTTCTGCTTGGGTGAAAAGTATCAGGATGCATTCTGTGAACTCTGTCAGAGTTTTAGCAAGAAAATTCATATTGTTGAGGAGTGCAAAACCTTGGGTCTTTGTGGGACATAAAATGCTTCCTTTGTTGAAAAAAAAAGACATTCACTCTCTTTCCGGCTAAAAAATCCTCCATAAAAGGGTGGGGGGGGGGGGGAGAAAATCTAAGGACTCTCTCAGAAAGAAACAGTTACTATAAGAAAGACAAATCAAACAGTGAAGCAATTAAGGAATCTGTGGGTATGCATATGACCTTAGAGACTCCATCAGGACTTAGGGCACTGAACCAACAGAAGTATAATTTTGTATGATACTGTCCAGGCTCTATTGTTATCAGTATTCCAGCCTGTATTATTTCCTTTGGAGACAGGCAGTGGGCTCACAATATTTCATTCATCCAGGTCTTGGTCATTTTACAACTACACTACAGCTAGACACTGGGTTCTGAGTCATAATGAACAGAGAATCAGATCTATACATAAGCCTGATTTCTCTCTGTATTCAATTCATCCTTCCCTCTCCATCAGGAATTCATGTAATTTTGTTAGAGCAAGTAGGTTTGCCTCCTTTTCTTAGACGTTTTCCTATGCCTCTGGAGCCTTCAGCCATACTGTTATCTGAGTACCAGATGTTAGCTTCATTGGTGTGTGCCTCGGCTTCTACCTGTTTTAATTACAAGTAAGATATTTATGTAACATTATGTGTAAGATATTTATGTAACATTATGTGTAAGATATTTATGTAACATTATGTGTTGGACTGACAGTAGACTACCTCTCATCCTCTCCAGGCTTCTGCTCTTTTCACTTCTGGCCTGCTCCTTTGAATGAAAAAGAAGAGAGGTCATTTCCTTGATGAAGTTGTCTAATTCTGATTTGGAGGAGAAGGAGGATCTAACTTAACTGAACCACACCCACTCTCAACTTGGTTATGGTAAACATGGCAATACCATAGCACCAGGGTTTCCTTTAGAAGCACCATGATTGTTTTTGACTGAGTACATTAGGAATGGAGCATTATTGACTGGTATGACTTCTAAAAAGCAGAACGTCCATCTACTCAGTATGGAAGAGCCCAGGTCTGTAACTCTTTCCCAGGGATTTAGCCTTTAAAGGATGCCTTTGAAAATGCCCTGCTAGATTCTGGCTATTAGTCTCCTGCTCTAATAAAGCCCTCAAACCTTTACTGAATATGTGTATAAAAATCTTGAGGCAGATGCCATGTAGTTTCCAAGGATGTGGGCAGGAGATCAAAATTAATATCTGGGCTCCAGACAGACTTTATTAAAAAAGCCTAGACTTCATTCACTCATTGGATTAGGCCATTAATTGGTAGACCCATATGGTACAAAATCAACAAAATATCCACAGACAAATAGAGGGTATAGCAAAGGATATACAAAACAAAACCTTAATGGAAAACTTTACCAGACTGATCCAGGCTGATTTACAGATGAATAAGCATACAGTCAAATGTGATTTTGATGGAGTGAATGCTTACACCAAGGGGATAGCTACAGATCTCATCATTAGAGGACATGCCTAACTTAAAATCCAAGCCTTCCCTGATGACTCAAAGTGTCAGCTACTTAATGCTTCATTAGACAGAAACTTGCTTTATGCCTTTCCTTCACTGGAGATGCTTAAAACAGCTAGAAATGTTAAGGGCAAGATGATATGCAATCAATGAAACATCCTTTTCATCCACCTTTCTCAGGATACAGTAGAAGACATGATACAAAGCAATGACCTTTCTACCCAAGCTGTCCAAGGATGAACAGCTTATGAAGAGGAGAACCTTTGCAAAAAAGCAGCAGTCCTGGAGAAGAAGTGGTACTTTCAGATAACAAGATATGAGACTAAGGATTAAGTCCCTTCTCAACAATGAGTTAAGATGACACTATTGACTATAAGATTTCTTTGCACTCTTCCTCCTCCCCAACACCTTTTTGGATAAGAAGCTTTTTTCTTCAGAAATAACTTTTATGTAAGGAACAAATATCTTCAAATTATAAGACAGAATTCAGGGAGTCCACTCCCTTCCTTGTTATGCACCCACTCCTCCCAGTGAACTCAGACCAGCTCCTTCCATCTTAGTACAGCTTCTTGTAAGTGAGGCTATAGAAAGGGTCCCCATCTTGGAACAAGGCAATGTTTTTTATTCAATGACTGTTTTGGGTAACAAGGAAGGATGGATTTTGGAGGCCCATGCTAGACCTACTAAGGATAAAGAAGCTGCTCTAAGTAAAATCAAAAAATAAAATGCTCACCTTGAAGGCCCTGCTTCCCATGTTGCAAAAGTATGCCCTCTTAAAAACTCTGGACACAAAATATGTCTTCCTGCACATTCTTATCCTTAGGGACCACAGTCAGTTCCTCAAGTTTACAGTTGGAACTAATTATTTCAGCTTAAGTCTCTGTCATTTGGTTTTTATACTATGTGCATGGTGTTTTCCAAATGCTACCTATACCAGGATGATTTCCTGATAAATGTTACCTCAGAGGAAGAGCTCAGGAGATCCCTGCCTTGCACCTTCCTCTGGCTACCCTACCTAGAAGCTTTCTTCAGTCTCTATAAGTCAAGCTTCACCTCGTCTTTCTTCTATGCCTTCCTAGGTACAATCTTACACACCAATTTGGAAAGTGAATCCTAACTTCACTTCAGGTAAAGTCCCCCCTGCCCACCTTACTAATACATGATAGCCCTAACCCTGTCCCCTAACCCCAGCCCTACACCTTACCATAGAAAACCCCTTCCAGTAACAGTATCATTATTCAGCCAAATTATATCTGAATTCATATGTAATAAAGTACTCCTGGTGATAAATCATGTGAAGTAATGAATACAAGTAACAATGTCCAAAAATACTTCACCATGAAAACAATGCAAAGGAATAGATGCAAAAGACTGCTTGACTACCGATTCAAAACTTAATCAATTTAATTTAACAAAAGGTGAGTGTTTTTGTGAAATCTTTCACTTCATCAGACCATAAAGAAATTACATGAAACTATAATTTAAATACTAAAAGACATTAACTCATTCACCTATCACAAGCAAGTGCATTTCACGTTGCTGGGAAACAAATCAACTAAGTCACAAACAAGTCAAAACAAAACATACATACTATCCTTATCAAGAATAGAAGTTGGAAACATCCCCAGGGTGTGGAACTAAATTACATTTTTTCATTCAGAGCTGCTATAATTTTTGATAGAACTGGTCTTGAGTTAACATGAATGATTATTAAACAGAATGAGAGGTGTTTAAGTAAACTCAAGGATGTATTAACAAATTGGTAGATTTTATTATGTCTGACTTATTTGTTAAATAAATATCTCAGTTTAATCGAGCTTTTGAGTCCACTGAAACAAAGTTAATTCCAGTTAAAAAGTTATCAAAAAGAAAAAAAGTTGTTACATGATACCAGTAATTATTATAACATATAATAACAAGTCTGTTTATCCCCCCCCCCAATACATCGGGGGTGATTCAGCAACAAAGACCCTCGGAGCAAAATCAAGATGTGAAACAAGTTGATTTTTCAAGGAGAGGACTTTACAAATGAGAGTGACCCTTTAGAGGATCCCAGCCATAAAGATTCAAGAAGTTGGCCAGGAAACAAGCAAGGAACCAACAGATAGCGGAGAATTTTGGGGTTGGCCCTAGGAGATGGAAAAAGAACAATTGGTGGAATTACAACAAGAATTGGAAGAATTCCAACCAATTGTAAATCTTGCTATGTGCTCTAGTCCAGTTAATGTTACTATCTTTTTTGATTTCAAAATTTATAATTATACTGATATGCAGATTGAGCCGGCTCACCATCACCTATTTTTAAAAGGATTTAATTTCATCCCCTTTAATAAAGCAAAGATTGAGGATACCTTGCTTGACGATCACCTATTTTTAAAAAGATTTAATTTCATCCCCTCTAGTAAAACAAAGATTGAGGATACCTTGCTTGATATGAAAATGTTTACAAGAAAACTCAATTTTCAAATTTTATTTGAGGACAAGGATGAGGAAACTGAACAGCCTGTGAGGTTGAGAAGAGTCTGGCTAAACCCCCCTTTATACCCTGTGATTAATATGTTTGAGAGAATTTTTGAAAGGGACATAGGTGATTCCTTGGGTTGGAAAAAGCATGGTCATTTTCATAATCTTACCATGCAGGACAGAACTATATTGAATTCTGTTAGATCCAGGGATGATAGTAGGTGTATGAAACCTGACAAGGGGCTGGTCTGGTAATCATGGATACTCACAAATATTCAGGATGGATATATATAATATACTGTTAGACAATAATGTGTAGAGTGCTGTCTCATTGAATGAGATCAGTATTCTCTACAGAGGCATTAAGGTGGTTCTGGACGAGTTTTTACTTTTTGATGTGATATCCCAAGAGTTATATGATTATTTGAGGGTGCCTTATCCAATTATACCTAAACTTTTCAGCATCCTGAAGATTCATTCTAATTTTAATGACCTACCATTAAGACCAGTTGTTGCAGCAGGTGGATCATGTACTGAACCGTTGGCCAAGTACATAGATTTTAAGCTTAAGAACATTTTGACAAATTACTGTCACATTGTGAAAGACTCCTGGGACTTCCTTGATAAACTTAATTTTGTGGAGGATATTGATGAATGTGTGTTTGCTATTTGTGATATCAAAAGTTTATTTTCAGTTATTCCCCACAAAGAGGGTTTGCTGTGGTTTGGGGATATGATTTCCAGATATGGTAATATGACTTCAGCAGACGTAGAGCTCTTACAAGAGTTGATGGAAATGGTATTAAATAACTTTCTAACCTTTAATGGGGAATTTTTCACGCAAAAGCTAGACGTGGCTATGGGACTGCTTGTACCCCCATATTTGCAAACACAATGCTCCTAAAATGGGAAATAAAAGAAAATAAATCAGAGCTGAGTCTGAAGTAGGCTGAATAAAAACTCTTAATAACAAAATAAAACAGCTGGCGAATGCTTTCAAGGTACAAGTCCTCTTCATCAGACAGTTACAAGAAACAAAATGTACAAATTTAAATAAAAAACAACCAATCAAAAAACAGCAGAAGTAAGCAATTAATTAATGATAGTAATGAAGCAAAAACAACCTAATACTTAAAGGGACAGGCTTTAAGGATACTGCTTCATTTAAACCAGGTTTTTTATCATCTTGGAAATATAAAATCCATTTTTGTTCATAAGCTTCAGTTCTAATCCTTATATTCCCTCCCCTCTCACTTTCATCTAACAGCTCTAAAACAAAAAATGTAAACGTGCTGGGAACCTGAAGTCTAAATATGTTTTGCTAAGGCACTCATTTCTTTTTTATTCCTAATATCTCGAATATGTTCCTGTATATGTTCCCTGAACGTGCAGTTAGTCTTACCTATGTAATAGGCCCCACACATAGTACAGAAACAATAT